>NW_013665811.1:727791-739901 GCF_000517525.1 Limulus polyphemus | reverse complement strand
TATTTTACATGAAAATCATATATTACCGGTGTAGTACACGTGCAGATTAAAACATGAAATATATAGTGTTTACATTTGATCTGAAATATGTAATTGATGTTGAGAAAAATATGACAAGTTATGAAATCACAAATTATATAAACTTTCACACGCAAATAAAGTTGTAAGTTTTAAAAAAGTCAACTTTATTGGTATATACTTAAATAATTAAAACACATTAGACGTGTCACTTTTCATCACCATTTCATTAGTCTGGCGTTGTATAATCTGTATACCATAACACATGTACAATATTTTCTGTAAGTACCTGTGCATCTTACTCTACCATGTACATACCTAAAATTTTATGACCAGTATATTTTCCCATCATGGTCAGTTCAATACAGTCCATAATGGTCCTCTTTCAACTTGTATAAATTTACAATTGTGCAATAATTTTAGTCTACCAGCATTTATAACAGTAAATCAAAAGAATTAAATTATAAATCCAATTTTTCCTCAATACGTGATTTTTTCCAGAAAACAGCCATGTAGGTAATGTATGCCACAGAGTAATTTTACAAACATGATTAAGTAGAGAAACACCAAAGACACAGGCATGTCTTTTCACAGGCCTGTCTTTTCCAACTGAGTACAGAACACTACAGTGGATTAGTTTCAAGAACACTGCAGGAATATATTTATCTACAGCATAATCAACAATTTACACCATTAAATATACAATTCATAATTATATGCTGCCAAATTCTGCTATTTCATGTGAGAATCATTTCTGCAGTACTTTATTTTCATGTGAACATGCAAACACACAATCGGCAATGTGCAAAACATTCATACATCTAACACACTTAACTGATATTTCACACACACATTACAGTTAAATGTGACAAAATAAAAGACATGATATATAGTGTAATAAAACTAGGTTCACTCTGTTATACACACTCTTCTATATATGTATCACAGTTATATTATTGTTTGTTTGTTACGGATTTCGCGCAAAGCTACACGAGGGCTATCTGCGCAAGCCGTCCCTAATTTAGCATCACCACCACCCAGCGCTAACTCTTGGACTATTCTTTTACCAACGAATCGCATTGAATCACCATGGCTAAAAGGGCGGTCATGTTTGGTGGTACAAGGATTCGAACCCGTGACCCGCAGATTGCGAGTCGAGCGCCCCCTAACCATCTCCCATGCCAGGCCCACAGATATATTAATGTTTTGATTATTTTTTGTTCAGGCAATGCAAAATATTTTGGGCCACTTGTACTATATACTAATTATTTATCATAATGACACTGATAGCTCAAGGAATTTGGATTGGAAGAGGCCACCTGTTTGAATATTTTCCCATAACATCACTGATCAGACTAGACTTGTCTTAAACCACACAAATTAAAACAAATTTCCTCTCTCATCCATTAAGCAAAGTTGTATATCTAATAAACTTCTATCTTGACATTCATTGATAGCATCAAAGTGAATGTACACAGAACTTGCATCTGTAGACTGAGTATGTTTTGCTGGCGTCTCTGTATAACCTGACTGGCCAGCAGGCGACATTAGAATATTGTTGATTATTATTTCAACTTATGTGAGTACTTAATACTGTCAGCATTTTAAATCAAAAGCTGTCAAAGTGTCATGCCGACTTGTGTAGGTGAAATGCCTTCCAAAAAATATTCGCATACATACTTTGAAACTAGATGTAAATATCAATGGCAGTTCGATGTCGGCACCCCGTCCACGGCAATGTCGTCCACTGTAACTTAATATATTATAAAAAAAGGTTATATTTACTTGTCGAATGTAACACCCTCCGCCTTCCACTCTTGGTCCGGTACGTGTAACAGTTAATGTCATAGCATTGTCTTCCCTTCGTTCTTTCGGGTCGTGACTTAGATGAACGTCTGTCACTCTTAGCCACTTTACAGTGTCTGCCAATTCGAACTTCAACACATAGCAATGGCGGTCGCATGCGCACATGCTCCTCAATGATAAAGAGTAGTGACTGGCCAATCTAGCGTTATTTATATCTATGTGTTAAACAAACAGAACGTCACGAAACATGAAACTAAAAAGTAATGCCGACATTTGATTAGGAGAAATAAACACAGTTTAGGAAACAGCAATATTTTTAATCTATAAGTTTGAAAAGTTTAAAAAATACTTTTTGTTAGCCATGCGCCAATACACTTTTTGTCGATAGTACTGATAATAAATATTTATATATTATTATCAACCATTACCGATAATATTTCCAAAAATAATTAATCAATTTTCCCATACCTATGTAAATTCAAAAATTGCCAGCAGCATGAAAAACATTAATATTTACAAAACTAATTTATTTTCCACTATCGGTAACCATGATTCCGAATAACGCAGTAAACACACTAGCCAAAAAAAAACAACCCTACCAATATTTGCTGATAGTGCTACTATTGGCCTGATATATCCATATCTGTGTAATTGTCAATTCACCTCTAATTTTTGTTGATGAAATAAACTACCTAAGCATTAAATAATAATAAAATATCAATTTCCAAGATATTTGAGTAAAGTATTGTTTGAATATAGTTTTATATATTTCAATAAAATTCTTAATGCTGAGTTGCGAGTGTGCATTAAGAGTGAACTGAACACCCTTTAGTCTGGAAAGGAGTAAAGATTTGCAGTTAAACAAAACGTAAAATAAAATAAAGATGAAAAGAGATGAATGTCAGATGGATTTGAGAAAAAAAGAAAAGAAGTTAAAATGGCAAATATTTAATATTAACTTAAATATGCTGAAATGATAAGCAAAAAACAGAAATGAAACAAAATGAGCTATTTATAATAAATATAACGGAGCTGCTATGATTTGATATTTTGAAGGAAGTTCTCTAGAGCATCTGATAATCAAAGTCATCTTTTGAAACATGGAAGAGAATGTCCCTAGCTCTTTGGAGATTTTCTTGAGCCTTATGGAGGTCTTCCCAATTGGTTTTCAACTCAACTGTTACTCTGAATAATTCTCTTCAGTTCTATTAACATTAAAGGTCCAGCAACACAACCTTGAGTTTCACAAAGATTTGAAAGTGCATACTTGAGCCAGTCACTCCTCTTCCTGTTCAACCATGGTTGTACTATTTCATGAGGCAGCAGATTTTGTATTCCTATGTTGTCTCCATACAACACGTCCTTTAACAAAGCCCTCTATCAGGGATGACCTGTTGTGTTGACCATTTAACTTAGCAGGGTTTTTGGCTCACTGTTTTTGATGGATGAAAGTAGCTGGTAAATAGGAACTACTATAACATAAATCAGAGATATGGTGTCAACATCCAGCTGAAGAAAGCTGCAACTGGTGAATATGCTTAATCTTTCTTTTCTAGTGTCTCTTGTACCAAGTTGCTGAGGAAACTGTCAGTTATTTGAATGCAGAAATTGGCAGTTTGATGTTTTGGTTAAAGTCAGTCATAAACATTCCACATAACTTGTGAACAAACACTTAAGAACTTAGGTACAAAGCAGAATATTATACGTGATGTCTACAAAGATTGTTATTTCTTGGCCAAATAGTAACAAATTTAATAAACATCCAATAGTTTAGTAGTTTGATAAGCCATCATAAGTTATAGGAAATGGTTCTCCCAATTAGTCCACTGTAGAATGATAACTTTGGCAAGATCTGCTTAATCCTTTCCAGATTGGAGGGGTTTCATTGATATATCTTTGTTTTCTCCTTCTCACAGTGGAAACACTAAACCAAGTTGCACAAAACTTATTTGTTGCTAAATTTCCAGAATTTGTTATGAGATTGTTTTGAAAAAGAAAAATATTCAAAAATACTGTTTTAGAACTGCATTTTAGTATTGTTGATCAAAACATTCAATTTTGTATATCCATTCAATTTCAACACGATTGATAATTTATTAATAAATTTGTTTTGATACTTTACTTTGCTGATTTCAACACTACTAGCTATAAGCTGTAAAAAACATGGAGAAAACTAAAAAAACAATTATCAGTGACCTAGGACCTGACCTTTCACAACAGCATTAACATTACCTTTTTGTTAGCAATACTCTTTGTCAATATAAGCATATTTATAAAAATGTAGTTTATTTTCCATAAATTACAAGTTATTCTATTTATGTGCACTGTTTGAATACAATAAGTATAACAATAATATTCAATAAATAAGAATTTCTGTCTTCAGCATATTTTGCCACTGCCTACTGTACTTGCTGAACCTAAGTTTGCCTAATAACTTGTCATAGAAAAAACTTTTATAGCTTTATAATTTAATGCAAAACATTTGCAAAAATAAAAAGAATGTTAGAAAAATGATAAAAAATTCCCAGATCAGTGGTTTGCTCCTTAGTCATCAAAACTTCTTATTAGATTACACTGTTCGTCCCCATAGGAGCTCAGATCTAGTCATTTTGCCATAAAACCTTAAATTACTGCTCATACCACTTTATATATTCGACATTCACATAAATAGTTTGTAATGTACTATATCCAACGGTATTTACTTTGTCTGTAACTGTTTTCAAAACTGTACTATATTAATTGTTTAGACCACACACACTGTGACATTATAAAAGAGTGAACACCAAGAGCTGTAATAGTAAATACTTAAACAGAGGAAGAAAATTCACATGAGAAACAACATTGGATACTTATATTCTCAAGTGATACAGGCATAAATATTCTATAAAAATATCGCTAATTACATTGTTTATAGGTAAGATTTTTCATAGATGTGCAGAAATTGGTTTAATTTTTTTTCCCATTTTTCTTTGTTAATTAATGTAGATAAACGTTACAAAATGACAAAATATCAATTCTAAAATATTTTTGAGCTAAAAATTGTAGAAATAAAGTTAGAATTGTTATTCGTACTTAAATTTTGAAATCTTGTATGCAGTTGTGTACTGTACTCACACCTGAAAGGTACTCTATGGCCCTGATAGGCTTAAATATCTGTGCAGCCCTCTCATAAAGATATATACAATTAAGAATGACATAATGGAGTCTGAACCTTCACTAGTTTCAGATATTGATGCAGCCCTTCAAAGAAATGACTGTTAAAGTTTGTTCTGTTTGTATTTCAATGAGTACTCTAAAGCAAGAAATCAGCTGCTGTTACTACAGTACACCCCATACTGTCTGAGCCCTGCTCCTGATTATGTCATGAGCTTTGGTGTACAATGTAAAATGATCAATTTGTATATGTTGTAACTGACAAATCTGTTTCTTAGATAATTCCAGTGATGTCCAAGAAGATTTTTTCATGATGTGAGTTCATGGTTCACCATTTAAGGGCTAGTTCTACTGTTTGGTTGTAAACATCATTCAGTGCCTGCAACACTGCTAAACATCCTGCAAAGATTTTGGCAACAGAAGCAGTAAGAAAGGTTTATTGTGGTGTATTGTATTTTTTGGTACTCCCCAGTTTGGTGTTGTGTAATATGTAAAAAATTCCTGTCTAGAGAGTTTTGATACCAAACTAGCTGTGTGAATAGTAGGACTGACAGAGTATACGGTCTTATAACTTTAATTGATGATATAAATGTCAGATTGTGTGACTACTACTGATCAGTACGTTAGCCATGAAATGCCCATAATTAATGGTGGCTACTTGCTGTTCAACTGGTTAACATTATCCAGATAGTTTAGTCATTCTACTTGTGGATCTGTTGATTTTCACTGATGGGCCCAGATGTCAGTACAATTGAATCGGTGCATCTGCCATCAATGCACTATATGACAGTCAAAGATAAGACACTGAGTGATTAGTTTTGCTTGCACAGAATGTAATGATGGTCTGTTTGATTTACCATTCACCTTACTAGGACAATGCTGAAACTTGTACTTGAACTCCTGGTGTGCTGTGATCCAGCAGGCTACCATGCTGACTAGTTGACTTAAATTATTACGTTACTTGAGGGAAACATCCAAACTAGTCAGTGCAGATGGAGATGCAGCTTTACCAGTAATAAAATAGCTATAAACTTTCTTCCAAGATGTGGGCCAGCCCAGTTATTGAAAGCTGCTACCTTAACAGGGTCCGTCTTGAGTCCATCATGGTTCACAACATACCCAAGGAACTCTACCTTAGTGAATATGAATGTGCAATTTTCTAGCATGTTTGAAGCATGTGTTTTGTATCTCCTTTTTGAGTTGTTAACTATGTGGCATATCTCTGGTACATAAATTTCCTGTTAGGCAGACAGTTAGTGCCCACGAATACAAGGTTCAAAACATACCATGTCACAGGGTATTGGTTTGTTTACTTCTCAATACTCTGACTACATTTATCAACAAAGAAGGAGTCAATAAGCACAATGAAGAAACCACATTTCTTATTGAATAAAAACAAGACAAACCCAATACACTGGTACAAAACAAGGGCAAATGTTTGTTGTGGGTTTGTTGAACCAGTAAGAGAGAGATGTGAAAAAAAAAACTTTATTGCTTTTCTCTCACTCAATCCACTGTGTCCTCCTCCCTCACATTAAAAGAAAAACAAAGTGAACATTTTTAAATAAAAGCAACCCCTGAAGTTAACCTTTACAGTTACAAAAGGAAGTGCTAAATCTCTAGGAGAACTCTGGCATATCTTAATCTTTATGAAAACTCCAAAACCTTGCTTTACATGGGAGAACCTGGCTCTAAATAAAAAACGCAATAACAAAGCCAAGTTGTTAATGCCATGCTCTTTGCTCAGGTGACCTAGAGCCATATGCATTCAAGCTTAGTGGTATGGATTCACAGACAGTAAAGAGAGTTGTCTGTCTTAAAATGTCAGGGTGAAGTTACAATTATTTTCAATGCAAGAGAGCATGTTTAATGACAAAACAGGAAATATGAGTATGATGTACACAAAAGTAATGAAAGTTGAATTGTTGCACAACTCTCTGAACTGAAAGAAAAACAGAAATTTTGTAAAATGGGCATCTTAAATATGGGTGAGAACCTAGCACATGGTACCATCTTGTACCCAAATCCCCCCATCCTTTATTACTAGGCAATTTCTAATTCTAAAACTACAAAAGAAATCAAATTTTGATTTTGTGTTACTCAATATGTCAAAACAACCCACTTTTGCCCCAGTCAAAAACACTTGCCTAATGACACTACCAAGTCTCACTAAAAGCAGCTTTAAACAGCATTAGAATAAAATAAAATGTTTCAACAGCTAATTCACCCATTTAGGATGGTGTGATCTAACATGCTACACTAAACCTAGAAAGAACACAGAAACTATAGTGGCAGAAAAATGTATTGCATTACCCAATTTTTTCACATCTTTCTTTGGAATCATCATCTGTTTTGAGATCTTAATGCATGTAGGTACAAATATGTTTCATGGATGATGCACTATTATCTAATTATTACTTCAGCAGCTTCATAAGCTGTGTGGTTATTGTATCAGTTATTTTTTGGCTATAAGTAGAGGTTATTTCTGAAAGTCAGTTTATAAGCCTATCTGCTACAACATGAGTGTGATGCTACCATGGTCAAGGGTTGCGAGTTAACTCCACAGAAAAAAGTAATCATTGTTTTTTTTAGCAATAATGGATATTTCACGAGGCAGATTGCTACAAGAATTAAATTTAACCAGTTTACTGTAAGTCACTGTGTGTAGAGATATGGAGCAGCAGAAAGGAAGGGGTGGGAAGAAAGCTTCAACAGCAGCTGATGATTATGTTCTGAAATGCAAGAACCTGCAGAATCGTCAACTTTTGTCCACAGATCTCAAAAGAGCATGGCAGCAAACTTCAGGGATAACTGTCACCATGAACTTTGTCTAGTCTCACTTGTGTTTAGACAATCTTCCAGCAAGATGAGAAAAATTATGATTAACTGGGCCAAAGAACATGCTGAATGGACTGAGGCAATAGGGAGCAAAGTGATATTCTCAGATGAATCAAAGTTCAACTTTCTCGAGTCTGATGGGAAGCAATTTGTACAACACTGATGTTGTGAAGCATTTCATCCAGCATGTTTGAATGTAATTGTAAAACATCTACAGGGTCAGGTGACATGGGGATATATCTCTGACAAGGAGGTAGATGCTAGCATTTTGTGAAAGGCTCTGTCAATTCTGACAAATACATCAAGATCCTCGAGTCTAGTTAAAGCCAACAATTCAGGGGCAGTGTAGCTGACCAGTGAACATTTCAGGATGGCTCTTATCCATACCACAGGGGTAAAAAAATTGGTTGATAATATTCATGTACTCTATGCAGTAAACATGGAATTTTACTCTACTCTGAATTGAAAAAGATGTCTTTGGCTTTATTTCATTGTTTCAGATGAAGGGTTATCTTTAAAGTGTTAAGATCAAGACATTATGCTGGCCAAGCAACAGCCCAGATCTCTACCCTATCAAAAACTGGTGGATGGTAATGGGTAACAAAGTGCAAGAGAAGAAAACGAGAAACACCATGGAACTGCAGGATGCCCTAATCTGCATGTGCCTCATGAACTCACCCCTGTCAATATTCAGTCCCTCGTGTACTCTACGCACTCACATCAAGCAGTCATCAATGCTAGAGGAGGTACAACCTAATATTAACACAAGAAACAGACACTGTGACCACTTTTGTCAGTTACTTCAGTGGTATTATCTTTAAATCTAAGTTTTTTTACTCAGAGAAAAGTTTTGTATTTGTTGATCAAGTGCTGTAATACGTTTATCATGGCTGGTTTGTTAACAAAGATGCATATATGTGTTTATATGATTGAAATGTGATTTAGGTTATACCATACAATGTCCATAACCATTTTACAATAGTTCTGGCAATTCCACAATGCACAATCTTGTAAAAAATTATAGGAACCAAGAAAAGTGTGAAAAAAATTGAATGATGCAATCACTTTTCCACCACTGTACATGCAAGTACCCTTAATACATAGAAGAAATGGCTGTACATAAAATTATATCCTTTAACCAAGAAAATTATCTGTATTACACACAAAAACAACCCTTTAATACAGAAAAACATAAAACACCTTTATCACAGTGCTGCTAGGAAACGTACCCTTTAACAAATGCATAAGATAAAACCCTTTAACAAAACACAGTTCAGCAAATAACCTCTTATCAATAAAACTATGAAATGTAAAACATAAAAAGAAAAACCATTTACAAAGAACAACACATAATGAACCTTTTACTATTACAAGAAAATTACATCAAACAATGACCATCCTGCAGAAAGAACATAAATGTGCACACAATTAAAATAAATCTGTATACATACTAACCTAGAATTTTTACACTAAATTTAACCTAAAATACACATACAAAATAAAATAAAACACTTAAAATAATTACACTACTGAAATATACGTGTACACACTATGAACTAAACCCTTTGTAATAAACAAAATATACATATATACACTATAAATGAAAATAAATACATGAATAAAATCATACTATAGTTATATATATGATTTATAGGGAAGAAGTTGCTTACCTATAGAAACCTTGACAGCAACCCCCCCCCCCTATGCAGTGGTTAATTTTCAGTGCGCCATGGTGGTCTAGAAAGAAGTAATCCCCCTGTCCCTTGCGAAAGAGCCATACAAGTTCTCAACAGATCCTCTTGGGGATGGCATCCCTTGTTTTCTCTCTGCATTTCAGCAGATAGCATTCCTAGATTATATAATGACAAAGCCTCTGTTCACATGACTGCTTCATCTTGCCAGTGTCATTTAAAGAACTCTACCTGCTTCAGCATCAACTGCCCTTTTACCTTGGTTGGGGTCTTGATGGGAAGCTACAATTTTTTTGTCCTCATCTCTGGAGCTTTAGGAGAACTTGTTGCCAATAATACAGATGCCCTGATGCTAATGTTGAAGGTCAATGTCTTAGCTACCATTTCCATGGTCAGTGTGCAACTTTGTCATCATGTTTGGAGTGTTGGTGAAAGTCATGGAGTGACTTTTTTATTTCGATGACTTCCAACAATGACATAACTCTTGGAAGGTATTGTAAGGATGAGAGGTGTGAAGGTCTCACTGGAGGTAAGCACTCATCATTTTAAAGTCATTATGTTTTACAAAACAACCCCCCAAAGGGGCACTTGAAGTTCTTTTCCTGGTGCTCTGGATCTACTTAGGACTTTAATTTGGATTTGGTCCTCTTTTTAACTGCTAGAGGAGCTGGATTTCGTGTAGGATTAATGGGCTAGATGGTTGGCACACTGAATGTTAAGGGTTAGCCAGAACCCTCACTTTTAAGCTCTGTCAGCTGGAATATCACAAGTAAGGCAAACGGTGGGATTTTACAATGTTTCCGGAGCCTGGAGGACAAGAATGTTTATAGCCTCCTCCATCTTCATGTCGAATGCATCATCAAGCAATGTGTCTTCATTTATAGGCTCTGAAGACATGAATGTGTGGCCAGCCCCTGGAGTCCCTGACAATAACGGGAAACATCTGAAATGTCAAAAAGAAAAGATTCATCAATAATTCTTGCACCATATTATGCAGAGATCTGGATTGGAAGCAACAATTAAGATAATATCGTCCATATCTGGCTAGCTGAAAATAAAAATAGCCAGAAGGGTTATGAATTGGATCTTAACTAGAAAAAGGCTGGATTGAAAATGCAGGATGAAAATAATTCTGGTTGATCAGAAAATCTCGGTCAAGGTTAAAATTGTAATATCTTAGTTACTAAAATACTATCCTGAAATTCTCTTTAAGACCAGTGTGAAAATTCAAAAATAATCCTGTGTTCAAGCTCAATGCCTACAGATTATGTGAGTTCATGCTCAATCTGTCTGTAGAACACGATGCCTACTACCTGGGGACAGCTCGATCAATGCAGGCATCCTAAGTCTCGAACTTGATTTATACCTCAGCTGTGCTCTATGAGGTCGTCATGACTGTAATGATGATCTATAGCTAACCCCACCACATTCTTCCCCCTAATATTCGGTTGTTATACAAATACAGAGCTTGGGTCCAAAAAGAAAAAAAATGGAGACAAGACTATAGAGTAGTGTGCCCACAACAGTAATCCAAAATAGATTGAATGCCATCCAGGCACAAATTTTTTTCCCCAACAATAGAGCCATTCAGTGGCAGAGCGGTATGTCTGCGGACTTACAACGCTAGAAACCGGGTTTCAATACCCGTAGTGGACAGAGCACAGATAGTCCATTGTGTAGCTTTGTGCTTAACTTCAAACAAACAAATCAAAGAAATTAATATCAACATCTCAAATCCCTTTTCACTTTCTTCAGATACAAGTCCAGCACAGAGGAGAGCAACCATACCTCACCATCACAGTGTTAATTCGTGCCTTCAGTACTACATGCACACACAGTCTGCATTTTCATGCATTATAACTGGCTTTATACTGGAAATATTAAGAATATATCCAAAAAACTTTGTACTTTTGAAACGTTTCAATCTACTTGATCAAAAATACTTCAACATAATCAAATAAAACAATGAGTGTACTAAGTTTATATTTGTGTTATGTGATACTGTTTATCATGAGCCACGATAATGGTTCATAATAGGGATCGCAAAACCCTATCAAAGCGTTCAGGCAAAAAGCACCTTAAACAGTAAAGATTCAGTTCAAACAACATTTAAAACCTTTACTATTGATTGCTAAGTCTGTACACATATAAAAATGCACAAAAAGCACGCATGCTAGACTTACAAGGAAAAGAAAATCCGCTCAAAACGAAACGTTTATAAATCTTCTTCTTATTATTTTTACTATTCTCTTGCCAGCCTTCAACAAAATGGCTTGGCTTGTTTGTTTTTGAATTTCGTGCAAAGCTACACCAGGGCTATCTGCGCTAGCCATCCCTAATTTAGCAGTGAAAGACTAGAGGGAAGGCAGCTAGTCATAACCACTCACCGCCAACTCTTGGGCTACTCTTTTACCAACGAATAGTTGGATTAACCTTCATATTATAACGGCTGAAAGGCGAGGATGTTTGTTGAGACGGGGATTTAAACCCGAGACCTTCAGATTGCGAGTCAAAAGCCCTAACCACCTGGCCATGCCGGGCAAAAATGGCTTGGTATATTGGACCCAAAACTTTTGTAAAACACTACATAAGGTACTGTGAAGG
>NW_013665811.1:722558-727637 GCF_000517525.1 Limulus polyphemus | reverse complement strand
TACATAAGCTAAAAAACATCATAATTCAAGTGTAAACGATGTTATCATTACCCCTTGAAGTTAGCTTTCTTACAAACTTCTAGTGCTCATTTAGAAAACTTAGATACAGGGTCAAACAGGAATTACCAGCCAATAACAGATGAACATTAGATGACTGTAACATGTACATACTCAATGCTTTGTACACAATACAATCGGTGTCTTTAGGTGACCAACCCATATATTATGTTTGAAGTGAAGTAACAAAAAATCAATACACATAATATTCAATTTTATTTCACACATTCGTAAAATAATTACTTGAAAGACACGAAGGTTTATTTAAAGTGATGTTCTAGACGTATATGTTTTATTTGATAAGGCTGCTTTTCTACTGGTAAAATTGTATATGCGCTTAGTGGGGTTGTATCTTAGTCTAGGCAAATAGTTGCCCATTGCTATGAATTATATACATAGAATTTAGTTACACAGCAACTATAAATGCTCGCTATATACTCAAACAAATCTCCATGACAATCTCCAGCTGCAGCTTGACATTTTACATATCGAATTAATGTGATCAAATAGTCAATAGGTACAGAATATCATCATGAACCATATCACATAATCCTTTGTCATATTTGAGCATACAAAAATCCAGCAAACAAGAGAAATAAAAATGATTGTGAATTTAAAAATTTGCAAATATGGATCGTAAAAAAGTAAGGAAACAAGATTGGAGATACTGTAGACATTATTTATTCAAACCACAATTCCCTATTTAGACTCCACCAAATGTAATTCTAGGCAACAGCATGGAGCCAAAATAGGGTTTGTAGTTTGAGTAAATAATGTCTACAGTATCCCCAGCCTTGTTTCCTTACTTTTTTATGATTTCTATTTGCAGGATTTTAAATTCCCAATTTTTTATTTATCTTGTGAATTTTACTTTCCACATATAATTTCACCTTATTCACGTTTCAGCTTGATCCAACTGTATTGCTTCTGGCCAACAGTGATGAAACAAAGTCAAACTGTGTTTTCCTGCATGCGTGGCATGAGTCTAGCCATTACTAATATATCTTTCCATAAAATCCACTAGCTCCCGAATATTAAAGTGTAAAAAATGAAAAAGACTCAAACCCACTTTAATCAAAACAACAGGCACATTGTTTCTTTAAACAACGCCTTACAGGCCAGTAATCAAAATTAACTTTAAACATTATGGTCAACTTTTAATATTTTCATTCAAAGATTGCTTAATAGTTGTGTTCTCAGTGACTGATACACTTTAAATTGCACATTATTAGTACTAGACTGTTCCGGATTTAGATTTATAAGTGTCTCTTTAATTCATAATAAATAATCATTTTCTGCAGTTCTGATAATTTGAAATTGCTTAATAGTTACAGAATTGTCACTACAAACTAGCACGTCTTTCAGAATGTTTGATACTTCCACATACCTTGGTAAACTATGCTCCATTATTCGATATGCCAGTCTTCTTTAGTAGGTACTATATATATATACTCTATAACACTCATAGCATTTATACATGTAGATGACGTTCGAGCAGTTTGGTTTACCTAATTGTGTATTTAAACACAAAATAGTTCCCTATTCTGATGATGAGTTTAAGCATGACTCGAAGTTATACTTGTGGATAAACATTGCACAGTAAAGTCTTAAGTTTTTTTTTTCAAGACATGTTTATCAGTGAAGGGTAGAAAAAGGAAACCAGAGTTTCCATCTTACCTATCTTCACATATGATCCACGATTTAGATAACCTACTGAGATTCTCTTAATAAATTATCTGGTAAGTAGGCCGGCTGGAAAGGATGAACGAGATCTGGGCTTAACTAACCATATGTAAGAAGTTCCTACATTCGTCTAGAACCTGTAAATATGTAAGGACACATGCATCAAATCTTTGAAAAATTGTATGAATAAAGCTACGTTCATTTACTTAGAAGGGTACGTAAGATATTAAGAATATCGCAGACCAAAAGCTTAAAGAATTATGTGTCATGGGCTGATGGTGTATGTAGGAAATTTTAAATGATGGCGTTTCCAGATCTTACCATTTATCTAATAAATCAAGAATATCTCAAACGGTAAAATTTCTTTCTGATAGAGCTTTATATTCTTGATAGAATGCAGAGAAATAATGATTTAAAAATGTATATGAATGAACATTGCGAACTGTCATAAATGCTGAAAAGAAAAAATAAGTAGATGCTTTTCTACATCCAATCGAAAAGTACAAACTATCTAAAATACTTACTGTCTCAGCCTCGTCATTAAAATTACAAAAGTACTCGTCACGTTAAAGAAGATACCAATATCATTGTCTGGTATACATACTAAGTTCTATACGTTCCATTTCAATATCACTCTATGTGATGAAAAGTTGTGTTGATGTATATATTTTAATATTTTTATTTGACTTTTACAAAATGCATTGTTATTCTGAATAGGTTTGATTGTTTGTTTGGCTCGAGTTTTACATACTAAACGTATTTCCAGACAAACTCTGACAGGTGCATGACGTAATTTAGAAACAAATATAAATATATTTGCCTTGAAGTAATAGTAGTAATTATTGTTGTTTTCTTAGTGCAATTGGTTATCTGTACTCTGTCCAACGTAGGGAATCGAACCCCGGATTTTAGCATAGCGAGTCTTTAAAATTACCAGTGACCAATCTGAGATCCTATAAATAGAACCTTATAAAAAGTTGTAGAGGATGTAAGTACAGCCTTATGGAAAATTCTAGAGAATCTAAGTAGATCCTTATGGAAAGTTCTAGAGGATGTAAGTAGAGGCTTATGGAAGGTTCTGGAGGATATAAAACATGCACCTGAAATTAATAATACCACTTATGTATAGTCATCTTCTGACTTTCACACACATCTGATCACACTGATCATACAAGAAAGCTAGACTGAAACCAGAGACATCATCCCATGTAAAACTTTCAGAAATTTATTAACATCAATGTTCCGAATACGTGTGCTTCTTTTTGAAAATCGTCGATTTTGTGTTTCAAGTAACCGTTCAGTGTTTCTAGCTGAACTTACTAATATTAAATATAGTATTCTTCTAAAAATTATACATCATCTTAGAGACCTTTTACAGTTTCTGTTCCTAATATTTATGTTCCATATAAAGAAAATGGGACTATTTTTCTGTTAATTTTCAGGTCTGATAATAATGATAAAATAAAACACAAATTATAAGTTTGCGTCATTGTACAGCAAATATCTTCTTAGCCGACTCAACGTTGACAACACGACTCATTTGTGTTTATAAAGAACTGGTGAGCATTAGACATATGAACAATTAAACGTTCTTCAACAATTATGCCGAATCTCAATGCAAGGTCAATAATATGAAACGTACTCTAATTACAAAAAAAATCGATGAAAATGAATCTCTACTGAAATTGCTATCGCATACCAAGAACCACAGCTGTCAACTGTTCTTACTGACTCGACTTGTATGCATAATATGCATTGGTGCAGACCAATGGTCAGTATGATCGATCGGTTGTTATCTATTTACTTGCATTTCTATAGCTTACAGCTAAAAGCTCCAAATGCTGCTGAAATCTATCATACACATTCACTGTACCATTAGAACTGCCAACTGAACCGTACATTCCTGGATAATCGAAACGACTTTAGGCCGAGATAATTATTGACGGGGAAGAAGGGGGGTCGTGTCCCCCGCATATAGAAATGGGAATGGCCAAGCATGCTTGTAGAATCAGACCTAATCACGATATTCATTATCAGGAGTGCTGGCAGGGATCCAATAGCGAGGCCAGCGTCATTTATTCCTCTGAATACCAGGCATGAAAATCCATTAAGACGAAATTTATGATTCGTTGCTCATAATGGAGTTTTATGGTCAGCAAACGGAGATTTACTCTACAAGTCTAAGGAACCTTCAGTTCTACATAGCCATTGACTTCCCACTACACGATACACACGAACAATGAATGCTGCTAATTTGTTTCCAATGACACACAGCGGTGGCGAAGAACGAAGTGGTCGGTTTTGTCTGTCAATCGGTGTTATCCGAGGGTTTTAAATTCATCCATTGACTATAGTATACAATATAGTCACAAGCTTATGGAATGGTGTTTACTTCCTTTCAAACTAGCGTGATTTGTCCGTCAATATGTCTACAGGTTTTACAGTTCTACTTATCCACTCAATACAGCCTCACGATCATAATATGTTCTCCCTTTGTTTCTAATATTATACAGTGGCAGAGAAAACTAACATCATTGGTTTTGTATGTTTGTCTGAAAATCTTGCACAAGACCGTGAAGTATTACCATCTAACGTTACAAGTTACATCAGTGATAGCGAAGAATAATGCGATTAGTTTTGTGAGTCTATTAGCATAAAAAGTACAGCACAACTTCTGTATAATTTATGCATAATCAGAGATATGTATCTACGAACTTCCGCATATGTTTCACATACATACTTTGTGCAAATCATAAAACTACATACACGTTCTTTAATTACACGCCTCAGTTTTTAGAACAAATGTTATTCATTTAGTTTCGTATATATTGTATATGATCACAGTTTGTTGTGGTTTGTTTTGAATTTCGCGCAAAGCTACACGAGGACTATCAGCTCTAGCCGTTCCTAATTTAGCAGTGAAAGGCTAGAGGGAAGGCAGCTAGCCATCATCACCCACCGCCAACTCTTGGAATACTAGTTTACTAACGAATAGTTCGTTACATTATAGCACCACAACGGCTGAAAGGGTGAGCATGTTTGGTGGGGCGTGAATTCAAACCCGCGACCTTCAGATTGCGAGTCAAGCGCCCTAATCGCTTGGCCTGCCGGGCCATGTGATCACGGACTTTAATCTATAAGTACAAACGCTAAACATAGACTTCGTACATTTTGTTCATAATCACAGCTATAACTTTGTTAGCACAAGTGCCATACATAGTTTTTGTATACATTTTGTATAATCACAGACCAGTCTGAGAGTACAAAAGTTTGAATACAGGTTTATTATACTTTATGCATGATCACAAAACCAGGGCCAGGCGGTTAGGGCGCTCGACT
>NW_013665811.1:717430-722139 GCF_000517525.1 Limulus polyphemus | reverse complement strand
TTCAAAAACAAACAAACAAAACCAAAGAAATACACAAGTTTAACGAAAGCTATTTGTGTCAAGAGATGGCACCACCAGCACTATACCACGTCTCTCACTAGTTCTATCTTTTTGTTTTTTTACATTTAGAACTGCATTTTATTTTGATAACTTTTAGCAAAATCCCGATATATATAAAGTCATAATTCGCATTATAATAGGTTGGAATTGTTTAATGGGTATAAGTAGAATAATCAAAGTACCTGGAACTCATTCTGGGTTTTTAGGATTAAAAGAAACAAACACAGGTTCTTCATCTTGCATGTGCAATAATCCGCTTATAAAACATGTGTACGTATATAGAAATGTTATGCATGCAAAGTTCAAAATTAAAGAAAAAGTACTAATATTTTTAAAAGTATTCCGTATGATTTTTAAGGAGTATAATACAGTCATTTTCTTTTACGTGGTCTGAATAACAAGCAGTACTAAATAACGTTAAAACTACATTAACGCGCTGTAGGTCCGACAACTTTAATCTTATTTAAAACTGATAAACCGCACGAACAAATAAGTACTACTTCAATTTACGTTCCCACATTCTTGTACCAATAACAGTTCACCTTCGAGCATTATTCTTCTTCTATAACGTCTCTTGGTAAAAGAAAAAAAATCAAACAAATTGCAAATTAGGGGATGTTCATACACTAACACATTTCTATATGTTAATATATTCAACCGAAGTGTGCGTTCACGTTTGCATCCAATTAGCAGTTATTTTGGTGTAAATAAGTTGGCTGAATAAGTAGGAGAACTGACCCCAGTAGGGAGGGGAAGTCAGTAACCAGTGAAGCATTTATAGATACTTTTTTTCTCCTCGTATGAAATGACACGTCAGTATGGGTTAATGTTGTAACAGCTATGCCCTCTCACAGCGTGAATGATAAAAATCTAATCAATATTTATGAATACATTTTTTCCTCTTTTATTATTCTGAAACTGTTGCTCGCTCAAGAAAAGTCTCTGGCATAATAATGAAGCATAGCTATTTTCCACAAGAAAAAAAAAATAGGAAGCTTCACAAAAAACACTTCTTGAACTGCCATTGCATATGAAACAGAATTCTTGAGAGAGAAACGCATTAAGTTAGCCAGATAAATCAGAAATTACGTAATAGTGCATCGGAACTCTATTTATTCAGACTACTAAAATCACTAAGTACACATACAGTAGAGTACTATATATATTTATTAACAGAGATTTATTACCTAAGGTTTGCAGGAAAGTGTGCTTGTCAATTGTTGATAGCTGTTACATAAACACTAGTAACGGCGGTGGACACTGAATAATTTTAGTGTTAGACACATTCAGTATCGTGCTGATACAGTTTGATCACGCAGAAAGGTAATGTTATCTGTAGCTTGGTTGTTTTTCACTGGGGTTCACTATAGTTCTTGTAACTCAAAGCGTCCATGCTAAATTCATATTTCTTTACATTTGATAAGACAGTCATAACTTCTTTAAAGACCTTTTCTGAAATACAATGACTGAGCTACTATCGCTGTTACTATAGCATTACATTAAATATGATATTAGTTTATAAGCTAAGAAAGTTCCAGAATTTCGTTTGAAATAAAAATAAACTCGATTGATTAAATATATATATTTATATATATATATATATATAATGAATTTTAAGAAACTAGATTCCTCGATGTGACAAGAAACAGTCTTACACAAACAGTACAATACTTGTGAATTTCCGAAGCAACGTTAGAAACAAGAATAATAAAGTATGTATTACATTCGTGATTAAAAAACAACACTTCGCCTTAAAATAACTGTAATAAAATCAATGACAAATCAAACACAGTAAATCGACTCTTCCTACTCCACCTTCCCTTTTAACTTTTATATTATCTGCACAGAAGCAATCTATTTTCTTAAACCGCAAACAGACAGTGAAAGGTTTATCAGCTTTACAATAATTAGTTGTGTGTGTGTGTGTGAAAATCTGTGAAATAAAACATTTACATAACCATAAGGGGTTATATAGTGATGTCCCCATACATTAAAACTTCTGCAAAACGCATTAAAGAATGAGATAAACTTATTATTCACACATTCTTCATCACAATTTACACGAGGAATCCCAAGAAAACCTTCTAATACATAAAATACCGAATGAAAAGAAGACGTGAAGACCTCGTTCTTTCTCCAACTGCTCCGTAACCACAAGTTAAAAAGTCATTGTAGGCTATTGCTGTTACCTGTTTAAAAATTACAGGTGTATCCTTAGAAAGTCTTGTCGTGTAAACAGCCTCTTGATTTTTATGTTTTTGTGCACGTACTGCATGCAAATCTCCAATATTTTGCTTTCTTTAAAAATTCTAGTTCCTTGACCTTTAATTAATGGCCCAACTGTTCGCTGTTTCGAGTATTGTTTCATGGTGATATACGCCAACCAAAAATATTATGCGTACGTGAACACATTCTAAGGTATCGAATAACACAAAGAGACTACCAAGTGTGCAACAACTCCCACGCTCCTAGGGTGACGCAAGCGTTTGGTAAGGAAGAATGTGAAAGGTAACTAAAGAAATGTTATGACTCCTGCGTTGTTGAAATTATAAAAGTATAAAATAATCTCATGTAAATTGTTATGTAACTATTTCTCGGTGTAGTTCTCGTAATCACGCTGTTAGGACTAATACAAAAACAAACTAATCACTTATTTAGAATAAAATGTATAGCCTCGTAAAAAAATCAAACGTTGAGTTATTAACAAACTAGTTTCTGAGCATAAGTATTTACAAAGCAACAAATAGACGTATAACAGAGATCACATAGCTATCCTCCCTCTTCTATATACACACACGTTATTCCATAGCTTAATTAATCATCGCAACTATTATGTACTTGTTCGTGTTTTTTCTTTTCCTCGTGCTTTCAATTCGACAAAATTTGGTAAAATTAAAAAAAAAGGAGAAAAAAACAACATCCCTGCATGCATCAATTAGTTGGAAGAAAAACTCAAACAAAAGAAGAGAAGCACTGGGGGAGAACGTTATGAAAGACTGAGAGCACTAACTGAACTAAATGTATTTTTAATGACGACAACCCTCGTCAAGCCTCCATTTAAGCGTCATTCGTAAAGAGAGGGAAGATTTTCTACTTTTTTTTTTCACGTAGAAGAGGTAAATTTGTTGATTAGTGTCCTTCTCTATGTTTTGAACAAAAAATGTTTGACTTCGAAGATGCGCAAGAAAAAAACATCTTATAGCTTTAAAAAGGTTGCATTAACATCAGTTTAATGTCACGTTCATCAATTACCCCTTGTGATGGTGGAAAGAATGAAAAGTAGAATAAAAATTTGTAATTATATAATGTGAATCATTATTATTATTAAACGATACAAAAATAGAAACTTAGAATACACTACTAATAAAAAGTGGTGCAATTCTTAGAGGTTCTCTTCTTCTACCCCGGGTTTACAATTAAAGCTATAAAATAAATGGCAACGCAGTTATCCACGAACAGTTAAATTTGATGAAAAAAGTTACACTAGTCAGGTTGGATAAAAAAAAATCCTCGTAATAGCAAATAACACAATAGGCGTAGCAATATGAATGGCCTAAGAAATCACTGTAACAGTTTGACTACAGTATGATTGTGCATAATAATTGACGTTAACTGCAATTGGCTAATGTAACATAGTCACTGGTCTTACAACTACAATTACGAAATGTCTCCTATCCATCATATGAACAATACTATGCAATAGAATCCATCTTCAAAACCGTTAAGTGACTTCTTTCATCAAAAGAATAAACCGTGCTTTATTGTTAAAAACCATACACCAAGTGTGTTTTTTTAAATACTACAATGGCCTCTAGTGAAAAAGTAATGCATTATTCCAATAATTATCAACTTTATTGCTTTCTATGTAATAGATGTTGTTGGTTTTCTTTGGAGGTAAATTTTGAATTTAATCACAAACTTACACGTTAATTTTTAATTAAACTATTATATTTTTATTGTTTGCAGTTTCGGCATTTTATACTTGTTATGAATAAAACTGTCTTACATGAAAGCAGAAGAACATTTCTAGATTTCAAAAGACTGTATCATAAGTCTAAACCTTTTATTATTCTGTCGTGTAATGGATTTTATTATATAATTGCATATATTTTCTAAATGAAAGATTACAAAACCAATTTTGTAAATATTTCTTTGTTCAACATATACATTTATATACGAAGAAAACTAATAACAGCCATAAAATTTACGTAATAAAATATAATGAATCAGCCCATTCCCAACCAGTAGATGGCACCAATACCACAATTTTTATCATATTTATATATTTTTTTTTTCTTCAGAATGTGACTCTTTACACGAATGGATCACTTGATTAAATGATTTTAAAAACAAAACAGACACAGCAATGTATATTCATAGCTGTAAAAAATCATATATCAATTCTTTCCTCAAGTGAATTATATATACAAGTCGTCAACAATTCTTTCCTCAAGTGAATTATATATACAAGTCGTCAACAATTCTTTCCTAAAGTGAATTATATATACAAGTCGTCAACAATTCTTTCCTCAAGTGAATTATATATATAAGTCGTCAACAATTCTTTCCTCAAGTGAATTATATATATAAGTCGTCAACAATTCTTTCCTCAAGTGAATTATATATATAAGTCGTCAACAATTCTTTCC
>NW_013665811.1:659909-716532 GCF_000517525.1 Limulus polyphemus | reverse complement strand
TAAGTCGTCAACAATTCTTTCCTCAAACATGTACTTTTTTCTTTTTTTAGATCAGTCTTCAAATTCGTAATGAGAGAAAAAGGGATGAATATTTTTGTCCCAGAAGTGTTAAATGACTTATGTTATTTTACTCCCCTTTTAGACAGATTGTAATTATGCTAACTCTTAATATCTATAGCAATATCATCGTTTCATGCAATTTTGTTTAGAAAGACCCAATAGGTTTATTGAACTTCATGTATCAAGGCTGTTGGTAGTCACGCGGTATCTCCATGTAACGAACTTTGTAATTAGCAAATATTTTACAGGATTGTCTACGTTATATTAAAACAACCTGAAATATGCAAATCAGTAAGTCGCGTGACAATCACAGCCGCTACGAAGTCTCGGTGGAACGGAATGTGTTAGGACTACGTTTTGGCACTGTACGGCTTTCGCAGGTGGTGTGATGCCACTGAAGATTGACCGCTTCTAAGAAGGGCATGTAACACACCTTTCCGACGCAGAATATTCATACACTCAGATCATAAAATTATATTCAAATTTTCTAAAACTGGGATATCTCTTGTACTTAATCCCGTTGGAAAAAAACAAAAAGAAATATGGACCAACACCAGACCATCCAGAAAGAGACCTGCGACAAGTTGTTTCCCAGGTGTGGTAACAGATGAGAATCCAAAAATGCAATGATAAGTGACAAAAGCTGTCCACGTGTCTCAGGCAACAGCAAGGAACGTAATAATGTCGGTTTTCTGCCTGTAAACGAGGCCAAAAGCTATGGGCTCACCAAGATAAGACTTCTAGCCATACCTCGCACTTAACCCTCCTATAGCTCAAGCATTTAGAGAATGAAACAAGTATTCATGCTATTCCATACGAAGATGTAGTGGTCAAGTCACCAGACACAGCTCCTATGAATTTCTGCTCGATCAGACCATCAAAACGGGCGCTGGGAAACAGTCGTCCTCGTACACTAAATGCATTATAGAAACAAGCAGGAACGAATTGTGCGCTTTTGACGTGATAACCTTACGATGGATCCTTTTGCAAAGGAAACTAGGCTGCAAGGCTATTATCAAGATTCACAGTCGTCAGATAGACTGTAGCCGTATATGGTGACATGGATAGTGACAACGATGTGAGGCTCCAAAATCGTTTAAAATGAACATGCTCAACCCTCTGTATTCCGATATATGGTTACAAACCGTATAAAATCTAAAAAGCGAAAGAATTACGAAAAGATGTTTGAAGTGGTTAAAAGGTTTTCCCGAAAAACAGCACTTTATACAAATGTAATTAATTTACTGAACAATTAAAGCTGTTTGAGGTTTTATAAAGTCTGTTAAGGATGCAAAGTCTACAAACAGGATATAACAAATGTGTAGTATCCACGTATTATATCTTGTTTATTATTTTTTTCGAGGTAAGAAACTAACACGTGCATCGAGCAGTGTCAGGTAATCAAAGGTTACTACTTAGAACATCAATGATTTCGAGGTGCCCGATACGTTTTTACACCAACCTTTGTTACACGCTGTATTTGGTTCAAGCACTGTACTTTTAAACCAGAAAGACGTGCCGATTTTCGCCATCAGAAAAACAACAACAACAACAAAAAAACATGGTTGATCAAGAATATCAATGGATTCCTCTGACTGTATGGTAACAGCGGTCGTTTTATTATTCAAGGGAGACTATCTGGCTCTACTCGGCCATACTTTATAAACTGACTTAGGATTTATACAGAAAGTCAAATTAACCAATAAAGAAATGTTTTTATCCGATCATGTTATACCTGTGGCCATGCTATTGTTAAACAGCTAAAGTGTAGCAACAGAGGCGTAGCCAAGGAGGGGGCAAGTAGACTGCCCCCCTGAAAAATTCTAGGCATATTGATCACATTATTTTTCAGTTTTTATATATATAATAAACTCGTTTTGTATCATTTAATAAAAAATTAAACTTTTATAAACACTATTATATTTGATTTAATGACCATTTTATTAAAATTTCAGATCAATTTCAGCTTTTTAATTTATTCGCCCCCCCCCCCCCCTGGGATGGAAAACCTGGCGATACCACTGGGTAGCAGAAATTAAATGTGTGTATCTGAATATATCGTAATAATGGTTAAATTATATATTGTTCAAATAGTTAAATGGTTCTTTCTACTAGAGAGGATTATAGGCAGCGTTCATAAAGTGTGGTTTTAAAAATAAAGGCCCCTTTTTTTTTATCAACGACGCGCTAAAGCCAATGACGTTTTGACCACTAAATAAGCTTCTAAAATAAACCAAAATTACTAACAACAAAGCGAACACAAAGAACTGGTATCCAGGCTCGTGATGCTATCTCGTGATAACGAGATTGGGATTAGATTCTTCTACAACTCTTCATACGATACGAATTAGATTAAAGACAGTAGTCAATGAAAAAAGCTAAAGAAATAATTAGACTCTTCCACAGCTTTACTTGTTGTATTATTATATTGCGCTAAACATACCAAGCATAACAAGCCTGTGGAGTACACTAAAAGATATTGCGCCAGTGTTGTCGTGTTGGAGCCAAATAAACTAGAGATCGAAAGTTAAAACGACAACAGAAGTAAGAAAGAGGCAATATTTTTTTTTAAAAGGAGGGTTTGTTAGAATAGGTCGAACAGCAATGTGAACGGCAGCGACTCGGTTATATAGCTAGTCCACTAAACTTTAACTAAAGTCTTACAATACCCCAGCAATGGGCGAGAGAATATTCATTAAATATTTATGAATTTTTCTTCTTTTCACTAAAATGTGTAAGTTAAGTGAAGAAAAGAAAGGATCCACGAGGCCTAACCAAACCCACATTTTATACTCGGCGAAACATAAAAATCGTTAATAATGATTTGGCATACCATAACAGCTAATTCACTTAGTCTTAGCTAAAGTTTTACAACAACTCAACAATGGGTGAGAGAATCGTAAATAATATCCATATTTATTAAAATTAATTTAATAATAATCTGATGACATAACACACAACAAAGTTGGTGTCGAATATTAAATCAAACGATAATTCAAAATAAAAGCACCATAAATAAATGCTCACGACAAGTTAGGAGAAAATGAAATTCTTAAAGAACAGATTGTAGTGACTGAATACATATAACCAACTCAAAATAAATCAGAACAACTTTATCATGTGAGAAAACAGATAAGGATAACTGAATAAATGAATTTTAGCAACAGTGTTTCTTTTAAGATATTCAAGAGATAATATTCAACAGAACAGAGACCAATGAACGCCTAATGTGGTTCATCTTTTCGTAAAAGCATAAAGCGAACCAAACACTCTTGAAAAAGTCCTGTTTAGAAAGCTCCGTCTGTTTTTTCCCTCTACAACGATTACAGCCAATAAGAAACAAAACTGAGCACGTGCTACTTTTCTCACACAAGCGAGAAATGTGTAAAATAAATTCATCTTGTTTCCATGAAACCAACATGTTTCCTAGCAAGAGAAAACTTCAATAATGTGGATTAAGTAATTCCTGGAAGAACTCTGGAAATGTTACTTTTTTCTCACTCATACAGCCCCGCCGGAGCCAGACGTACAGGGTAGGATGGTGCGGGGAGAGGAAGAGAATAATTTACCTGATGTGTGTATAATTCAATTTGTGTCTGTCACGAAATGCGACCAGTACCCATAGTTACAACTATACATGTACGTCATTAACAGTGAGCCTTGTTTAATCATTACTATATTGGACTTAACGTTTCACCTTGGCGGAGGCTCCATGCTCTTAATACACGTACTTTATTATAACCTTGAGCTGTGGGCCACGTAAGGCGGATCCTGCCAATCCCTCAACGCATCTAATTTATACAGATACCCACAAAAAATTATTATTAACAATAGTGTCCATGGGTGGACATTTATTGACACTTAACAAGTCAACCAGTTAAGTGTTTTTATCCTCTTTCTACTTGGCTTATTCAATTTACTCATGCATACGTGCTTACTACGACTGCTCTAACAATTACATTTGTTACATGCTACTCATAACTAGCAGCAGACATTTTTGAAAACTCTCTAATAAAACATAATAAATATTATGATACAAAACATGGTCGCGGGTTTGAATCCTGCTCGGTATCAATTTTTATTTTTCGGAATTATTATTTTTAAGTTCCAAAAATTAGTGGACTACCATTAACTGATGGCGTTTTTAGTCGCGGCATAGCGGCTCATACAACGGCTCTGAGTTTTTAGGCTTTTCTTTTTTCAAGTACAATTTTTTAGCTCATAGCTCCGTCACCTCTTGGCCGATTTCAGATCAAATTACAATTTTGGGCTCAGGAGGTCAAATCATTTCGATTGGTGTATTTGACCACGTCCAAGGTCCCATAGACTAATTTACTCTAATTTTGCTTAAAAGAATTTCAATTTCAGGTTAGGCTGGTAGAGATCCTGAAAAGTAATAAAATCGAATCGGGTATACGCGCACCCTACGCTTGGTATTGATGGCGCAAAATAAATAGCTAATAAAAAGGAATAAAAAGGTCTCAAAGATTAATTTACTTTAATCCTGCTTAACAGAATTTCAAATGTCGCGGTAACTGAGGGTTCCCTCTTGCTTCTCTAGTCAGTTCTCTTCGTCACGTGTATCATAATACCTATATATACCTTCCCTTCACAGGTAAACATGCCTTGCACAAAACAGTATATCAAACCTCAGTCATTTTTTTCTCTATCTTTCTCAATTAGTTATATCAAAATCATTATACAGTCTAATACACAGGAAGACTATGCTTATAATACAGCGTCTGAAAACCGAGACTGCAACGGAAGGGTTAGGCCTATAACATAGAGGTTTGAAACCAAGACTGCAACGAGAGGTTTGGACGTATAACCCAGCGGTTTAAAACCGGGGAATGAGGGTTTCAAAGCAAAGCAGATCATATTTTTTTCCAAGTTGAATTTTGAAGATAACATGGTACTTTTGTAACGGCACCCACTTGATACTGTAACTGTTGTTACGTCAGTGATTGTAGATGGATAAACAAAATTGTTTTCTTCAGTGTAGTAATAAGATATTAGATTTCGTAGGGTTTTTTTCTTCATCTTTTAAAAGGCTGCTTTGTGTGATTCGAAGAATATAAAACCTGTTGTTGTGTTACTGCATACAAAGATGTTTAAAATAAATCAGTTGTTATTAACATTAATAAAGAACGTCTTTTCAACAAAGCTTTCTAATATTACTTAACAGCAAAAAAAAAAAAAGTCTGACATAGATACACAACATGACACTAAAGATTAAGGAAACTCAAATTGTTTTTGTTTTTTTACATATTTTGATAAATTACTGTTACATTGTGATGTACGAGAGTTTCTTTGGCTAGGATGACAAAATAATTAACATTAGAATCGACATTTCTTTGCCCTCAAGTTCATCTCTTCTTAACGCACGAACTATTCAAAATTGTTATTGATGAAATCAACTTCGGCTACTCTGCTTGCAAGACTATTCAAGTAACAGCATGAGAAAATGTTAATACAATATCGACATGAACACGACAGAAACGTTCCAAAAAGGCCGGAAAACACAGGGCATAACAAAAGGATTAGTCTGTCATATTTTAAAACACTGAAAACAATAAGTCGAACGACTCAAACAGAAATTCAACAGTATTTTTCAAAGTTTCAGTTCTTTAATTAGTCTGGTGGTAAACAGTGATCTCTGTAGAATAAAACCAACAATTTAATACCAAGATTTTCAATTTGTATTACTGTAGGCGGCGAGTCTTAAACGGCATTATTCTGTTCATAACGGGATGACAAAGAAGTCTAAACATTCTCATTATTTTAGTATTACTGGGTTGTTTGAAAGAAAATAAAAAGAATAAAATACGATAAATAATTGCTCCATTATTTCTACGTGAAAGCAATACTATCACATTTTTGTACATGTAATAATTGAGCGATGAAAAAAATCAATTTATTGTAAGACTCACCTAGAAATAAAGCGTATAATCAACACAAAATACCCAAAAAATATTATAATAATAATTTGGAGTATTAAATGTAATCACTTCACAACACAAAAACTGTAATCATAACAACCATGTTTTAAATATATTTTATATATACACAGATTAATGTAATACGACTGGTCTTAGCAAAATAACTGAAACGTCGTCAGTTCTAGTCATGGGGCATAGGAAGTTTCATTTCAGTATCGACATCCTAAGTACAAATTTCGAGAATACCATAACTCGCTATTAGTTACCGTTAAGTTAAGTATGGCTATTAGTTATCTAAGCAAGAAAATACATATTTGGATCTTTCTTTCAGTGTGACAATTTTCATTCTAAAGAATTTATTTACTGTCCTCACTCGACATTCCCACACACATATATACATACACACACACACACATAAAAAAAAACTATTACACGTTTCTTTGTTTCAACATGTTCGTGCAAAGCTACAAAAAAAGGCTACTATATGCGCACAGCCGTCTCTAAGTTTGAACTGATAGGCCAGAAGGAAGGTAGCTAGTCAACAGCATCGACCACCTGCTCTTTGGCTATTCTTGTCTAACCAAGTGGTGAGATTTGACTGTCACTTTTATAACGCATCCTCCGTCTGAAAGCCTGGAGCTTGTTTTTACAGCAACGGGACGCGAGCTATGGAATCTCGGATTTACAGTACGCTAACCACTAAGCTACGCCCGGCTTATTACTACATGTACACTGAGTAAATTATTAAATAAAATTGCTTGTGTCATAATGTTACTATGCACCCGTATTTCTTTCGAACCCTAATTATGTGATAAAATAGAATTTGCTATTTCATGCTAAGAAAAACAAAACGTGTGACTCTTAGCAATCCTTTTACAGTTGCACTACAAGTCTACGAAGGTTTTCCTATTTTTTGTTCATGTCTAATATATCTTCTTTTGATATTTATTTGAGCCCGTGTACAGAATCCAATACGTGCTTCTATTATAACTGAGTTTGAAGGTGAAACAACATTGGTCGCAAAGCACTCCTACTTCTGAGTCACACATTAATTAAGGAGTGCAATACGTGTCTCGTTTGAGCCCATACAATTTTCAATATATTATGGTAATTAGCCTCATTCCAAATATGGAGTAAATATAACTGTAAACGTCGCACGATACGACTTTTCCTTTCTACATAATGAAATAAAGATAGTCCACGACTTCCGAGAAAAGAGAACAAAGTGACACGCATAATGAAACATTGAGTGAAAGTTAAGCCTAGAAAGGTGTTCGTTGATGGTACTTTAGTTAAATACCGAACTTGGAAGTTAGGCCTATAGAGGCGTTCGTTGATGATACTTTAGTTTCTCCAGTTTTCGTTACTCGTACGAACCACTAACGTTGAACAATTTACATCTTTAAGTAAAATCTGTTAATAGATTTGACTTCAATGGCAAATATCACGCGGGTACTAAATTTTACGAGACAAAGAGGAGAAAAATGGGCCATGACGGCCGGCAACTTGAGATACACACAAGGCCTCTCTCTCTATGTACTATATGAAAAAAAAAAAAAATTTACAAGTTAGGGTCTACATTCCTGTACACACGTGAGTCCAGCGTATAATATTAGGAGAAACACAGAGCCCGCTGTCTTCTAGGAGAGGGAGATAAATTCAGTGAGACGATGAATCACACTTACTAGTAACTGTAATAAATAAAAGGCAGGATGCTTAACAACAGGGCCCACTAGTAAAATGATTTGCACACGGGCGAGCTCAGCTTTACGTATAAAACTAAGCTAGCTGAATACTGTAACTGTCATCAGTATGTACCCTCGCAAGGGCCACCTTCCACTCGAGTGCTTCCGTTTAACCAGAATGATATACCCCCCCCCCTCCGCCCCACTTTCCATTTACTTCGTTCACAAAGACAATCTGCTAACACATTAAACACAAACGCACAGATATGGATGTAGAGGTAATCTAGAAACAGTGATCTGTGTGCACAAAATTATATATTTATGCGTAAGTATGCTTTTACTATGCATTGAACACGCATATACAACCACTGAATAAAAACAATGACATACGTGGGCTTAGATGTATATATGTATGTGCGCAGGTAAGTGTGCATAAAAACACTGGTACAAAGATACGTAAAAAATAAACAACTGTTAAAAGAGAGTGGGAGTTATTGCTTTTACAGGATTAGTTTTAAAAATATCTGATATATCAGGACCATCAGATACAGCATGACTGGACGTGAAGACATGGACTATAACGACGTGGTGAAGTTCTAAAATCATTTTAATATAATGCTAACTCTTTGTAAAATCCTAACTTCTACTTCATTGAGATGAACATCGATTATTTTACTAATCACTGTTCCATGCAGAGGTGCAAACTATTATATCGACGATTCTACTAACCTTTGCCTTATTCGGTTTGTTTTGAATTTCGCGCAAAGCTACACGAGGGCTATCTGCACTAGCCGTCCATAATTTAGCAGTGTAAGACTAGAGGGAAGGCAGCTAGTCATCACCACACACCGCCAACTCTTGGGCTACTCTTTTACCAACGAATAGTGGGATTGACGGTCTTATTATAACGCCCCCAGGTCTGAAAGGACGAGCATGTTAGGTGTGACGAGGATTCGAACCCGCGATCCGCAGATTGCGAGTCGAGCGCCCAACCACCTGGCCATGCCGGGCCTCATTACTAGTGACATACTCGTTGAAGAAACGAGGGCTAGGTGATATTAATATACAAGCAATAATGTCAAAAAGTGTGCTAACACAATTCTCATACCATTTCTTAAAAACCTGGTGGATATGCTAAAATATATGCATACTATCAGACTGGGGTAAATACCACATAAAAATCAATCTCGCTAAGGACTGGAGAAGACGGGTCAATTTGACGCTAAAAATTATTTTCTTCTTTTTTGTGTATGTTACTTAGCCATTATCACGACTTTTGCGTATATAGTAGACATACAAACATTAACATTTCTATTTAAATTTATTTTTCAAAAACAGTATATCTATGTCTCTGTAAACATCACCAGGTTTCAAGGTATGTAGAATATGGCGGTCATCTTTCTCCTCATGCTTACTTTGCAATTGTGGAAGAACACTCTTTATGGAAGATATTGTATGATAGCCACCATCTTCACAGACTAGTTCTCAATATTGCCTTTGTAAAAGTCAGGCTTCAATTTCCAACAGTCTCATGGTTATGAAGTTTGCAATGCCAGTTTTGTTGTCCTTATATGTTATGAATTGTGACCACACTAGTGGGAGCACAATGTCACAACGGTTAACAAGTTTGTGAAAACTTTTCCCTCTATATGCTGATTCACTTTTATTTGGTTAACTTTTTAACTGAGTCAAGATCTAAAATGGTTAAAAACTGCGTTAACTCGAATTGCTAATAATTCTACATGTTTGATGGCTTCTTTTACAAATATATCTTCATAATAACTAAATGTTACACAGTTATTTGACTTTCCCAGTGCCTGAAACATTTCACGCCCGGGTCGTTTCATGCTGTTCTGCTTGTAGTACATCAGTAGCTGCCCTTTAGTCAAAAGCGTCAATATTTGTTTCCGTGTGTGTGGGTGATTTTATTTCGATTTGCCAGGAAAGGAGTTAAAGGTGAAAGTTCATACTGGGAGACTGATTAAACGTTTTTAGAGTTACCCACGATTCAACGATCTTAAAATACAGTTTCAAGTGGGCAAGTTGAAAACTGTTTTATTACTACGTTATCATGTATCTCTTTGTAGAGATGAAACGTTATCATAATAACACGGTTTGAATTTACTCATTTGAGGCTGTATTTCAGAACTCTGAGATTTTGCATTTCTGTTTCTCGTTCTGCTTTTGAAGTATCAAAAACTTATTGCAGCAAGTCTGTTGCATTCAATTACTTGGTTTAGTTTGATCGTTTTAAGTATCAAAGAATACCACACTCTCCTCAACAAATATTTTCTGTACAATCTCTATGACCATATCGTTGGTTTCATGTTTGCACAAACTTTAGGATTTATTAAAGATACATTTGTTAAGACTATTTTCACCAAAGTAAAAACGAATTGTCAAAAATAACTATTTTGGTCCCATTTGATACCCGAAATTCAAAATAAGGCTATATTTTGGAGTGGTATCCTTCATGGTATAAATCTTATCATATGCACAAATAATTTAGTAGAGTTTGTTTTATTTGTTTGTTGTTAAGCGCAAAGATATTCAATGGGCTATCTGTACTGTGCCCACCGTGATAAATATAGTTTGAAAAGATAAGCACACATTAACAGGAAAAAACCATTTAAAGCTTACAATTCTAGGAGAAGATATGTTGCTAAATTCTGTTAATTCAACAGAACTCTTAACCATTAGGACAGAAGTTATGACGATGATACACTTACTATTTTTGAACCAGATATTTTTATGTTCAAAAAATATTTTAAACTATCTAGACAGTATAAAAAATTATTGTTGAACGTGTTGAACATGATGTGCATGGTGAAACGAACTGTATTTTTTCAAACACGATGAACTTGATAGCATGAAATTGCTAAATATATTGACAACCCTAAAAGTTCTGAAATCTGATGTACCCAAAAAATCTGTCGTAATCTTAATGTAAAGATTATCATGCGTGTGTTAGCATCCATGACCCAGAGTTTGCTAGCTCCATTACTGTACTTTTTTGTATGGTGTACACGGGCTATTTTGTTTTAGGATTTTTGTCTAAGAAGGGAGATAGAGTCAGTTCTTACCTTTCACAAAGCAGGTATGCGATTAGCATCTAACGAGTTCGTTAGGATTTTAATAACAAAAGAAAGAAGGAAGGGAAACATTATCTAACATTGTACTTATACAATTTTGACTTCCTAGACGGATACCCTTAGCTAGTTGTAATAACAGTAATGACAGTCTACGTGAAATGAGTTAATTTTAACCTTGGACAGAGTTTATCCAACAGTTCAAATTAAATGCACTGTAAGTCTTATCGTTAGAATGATGATAATAATGAATCATTTTAAAGCTGTAATAACAATGAATTAAAAGAAAAGCTGCTATCTAAAAATTTAGACACCCTTCTTGTGTGAAGAAATACGTGGGCTCTTCTACTAGGTAGTTCTCAACTCGTGTAAGAAAGTATAATTATTCTTGGAAAAATTCAGGGCTCATTCAGTATCAATCGATATGTGTTAATAAACAGTAACATTCCTATTACCAATGATAACTTTATGATAATGAGTCTAACTGAGACTAGTAAAAATAAATATATCAGAAGCTTCTGTCAAATTGAGAAACACCACTTTTCTTAAACTTGTAAGCCTTAAGTACAGATTTAGCTTTAAAAAAATACAATGTCTATTTCATGAATGGCCAATCTACTATAAAGTTGTCTTTTTAAAAAGCGAATGAGCCTAAAACTACACAATGGGCTGTTTCTGCCATGCCCTAAGCAGGTATCGAGCCTCGATTTTTAGAGTTATAAGCCCTCAAGCTTATCGTTGAGCCTTCCAAGGGCAAAAAATAGAGAGAAGTTGCTCATGAAAAAGAGAGAGAGAACGCTGAGAGGGCAACGAAAACTATCTTTTAAAAACAAAGATAGGATGAATTATACAAGCTGCCTATTAAAAACACAGAAAAGAGGGAAAGTTAATATGATCATAAAAAAATTCTGTTAAGTAAAACCGATGAGGAAATTTGGTGGAGCAATCATATATTATTTACAAATGGAGAAGTGATGAGAATTATTAAAATGTTTTTCTTAAAGAGAAGTAGAAATAAAAGTTGTTATTTGAAACGAATCAAGCTCGTGAAATTATTTGTTCGAAGAAGAAGAGAAATTAAAAAAGCTGTTGATTTGTTAATTCAAGAGGACTGAGGAAATCATTACAATTGTTTTGTAACGAATGTTGCAGCATTTTCGCGCAAATATACAAGAAATCCAGAGTTTGTATAGCTATCCTTAATTTTCAACTAACAGACTAGATTCTAAAGGGAGGAAATCAGCTAGTCATCAGCGCCCACCGTCAACTCTTGGGCTACTCTTCTTTGATCAAACTGTAAGATTTGAATGTCACTCTTATAGTGCACACTGGCTACATAGTGCGGATCGTTTTGTTTTTTGTTTGCAGGAACGTGCCGCGAACCGGGAATTCACGGTTTCATAGTACGATAGCTCTAATCGGTGGGCCATGCGCGATCGGAAAGCGATGGGAATATTTTATTTACCTTTTAAAAAATAGACTAGATAGCTTTGTTACAAAAACTATCTTGAAACCAGAGCCATGAAAGAATTATCATAATGCATTTTATAGTAGTTGATATCTGCTGAATTTCGCGCTAGCCCGTCCTTAATTTTGTAGCGATAGACTAGAAGAAAGGCAGTAAGTCAACAACACCGACCGCTAATCAGGGGGCTACTCTAAACGAATAGTGGGATGTAACCGACATTCTTATAATGCACCCACAAATACAAAGTCCGGTAACGGGACGCGAACCTCGGATCCACGACAAGGCACGCTAACCAATGGGCTGCGCTAAGTCCGTCCTTTAAAAAGGGACGAAATTAACAAATTGCTCTTACCAAAAAAAAAAATTGTTGAAAAAATCAAAACTGAATCTTAAAAATCTTGATTTATTTCTTCACCTATGCCAATAGAATATTAATGCCGAAACACTAAGGTGATAATATGCAATTTCACAGAAAAATTTTCTGGCAATAGAATAAGAACAGAAAAGGGTGAAAAGGGGGGAGCAGAAAAAAAGCGCAGTAGAAAGTGGAAAGGTAAATGAAGACTAAAAGAAGTAAAATAACGACCATTTATAATGGTCGAACCAAGTTATGTGCAGCGAAGCGTGGCTGTGTTCGTCGTCGTCAATTGAAAATCGTATAATAATGGGTGTTCAATGTACCTGCATGACACTGTGTTGTAATGTAAGAAAATAATCATTAGTGTAATGTAGTATATATAGCCTTTTCCTTGTCGTCAGAAGACAGGTTTCACTGCTTGGCGTGGCACACATGTTCTTATAAAAAGAAGCCTCCATAAACCCATGCAAAATAACTTAAAGAATAAAGAGGAATGTATGCGCGCGTGCAAAATGAGTTCACGGTAAGGGAGTAAGTATTTGTATGTAAGTCTGAAGATACGACGTTCGAGAGGGGGCTTGTTAAGTTTCAAGTTAACTGAAGTCATCACATGTTGTAATTTGCTTGTTAAATATGGATATTGGAAGTTTCATTTGAGATAAAATTAAGAATATATCAAAGAATCTAAACTTGCTATAAATCTAGAAGAATAACGACTCAGTTGTTTTGTTTCACTTAAAACAACCGGTTGATACAATGAATGAGATTCCGTCACAGTTTTTTATCACACTATTTTTGCACATTTGATCTTCTCAAAATCATCAAGAGATGGCGCCATATTTATGATTTACGTACATTAATGATTGGAGATCACACACACGCGCGCACAGAGCGTTATTTTTGTTTACGCATTTCGTTGCCCAGAAATATGAGATTTGTTTATTTATTTGTTTGTCGTTAAGCGCAAAGCCACACAATGGACTATCTGCCCACCACGGGTATCGAAACCCGGTTTCTAGCTTTAGAAGCCCGCAGACATGCCGCTGTGCCACTGGGAGGTAAAATATAAGAAGTATTAAACAAGAATAAGTTTGACACCCATGCAATTTGTAATAAAACAAGTAAGAATTGGAATATTCCACAAATAAGTATGTCTTTAGAAGGTTAATAATCACCAAATGATTTTATTCGCTAACTGAGGGGCACTGGTAGAAAAAAAAATGCTTTAATTCAAATTAACATTTACATCTTTACTAAATTTTTCAAAGATTTTACACGTTAACTGTTAGGGGATCACGTTAAATCCATTGTTATTATAACACTCCTTTTCAAAGTAAACGCTAGCACCCTGTTTGAATTCTTCTACGATTTTACGATATTCCTGGGAAAGAGAATGTGGAAGGGATTTTCTCTCTCAGTGAGAAGCATCAACATGGACAGAACTAAGAAGAACTGAGGACTTTTACATTGGTTAAGCTAAGCACATTATACAAGGGGTTAGGTGGGGGAGAGTATTTTATAAAAGAGTTACGATTTCTAATTTTTTTTAGGTTAATATGTTACTGGTTAAGAAACCTTGTAATTTGTTCAAAACACACTGATCAATGATTTAAAACCAATATTTTAAACATAAAATTGAGTATAACAAAATACTTTTAATTAACTAAATCGTCACATTCTATTTGTCGTCAAATAGCCGAAAGCTTTGCCGAATACTTGAAAAATAAAAACAATCTAATTAGGTGTTGTGTAATATGATATACGATAAAGACAGAGATGCAAATATGCATGGAATATGCGCATAACCTTCCTCCTGATTTCATCATATAAATTTAGAAATAAAGATCAATTTGGAGTCGTATATTTTTAACTGCAAGTAAAAGTATTTTTCAAACTTTAAAGGTATTTTTATATAAGTCAGTTCACGGCATGCTTTATATAAGATACTCACTTAAAACAATAAGAAATTTAAAGCAATATTATGGCCGTGCTGGCTCGAATCATTGGAGATATTGTCCTAATGAAAGACATTTTCTGTGAGCTCTGGATGAGTCACAACAAGGAACACTGATGTTGCAATTTCGAGGGCGGGAAAAGATAAAATTAGAGATTTCAAATAGAAAAAGCTAAAGAAATGTGAAAAAAAAGTAATGCGTTCAAATAGAAAATAAAACTAAAGATAGAGGAGAAATGGAAAGTAATAAAAGAAATGAAAAGTAGAAATAGAATTAAAGAGATCTTAAAGAATAGATTTAGTAATGAGAAAAACAAAGTAATGAAGACAACAGATCTGAATGAAATCCAGAATCACGGAGAAAAAAAATCACAGAAAGTAGAAGAGAAAAAATAGATGATAAAACGAATAAATTTAAGTTAAAAATTGATCAAATGAGAGACGAAAACAAGATATAAAAATTAGGGCTGAAGAAAATACCGACTGAGTTTCACTACAAAACGCTATGTTAAATTCCACTATCCTATCTCGCTCCGTGCCACTTTTTATTATTTTTTTTGTTAGGCTAAAAAATACTCAATTGGACATATATATGGGTATACTGACTTTTTTTTTTTACTATTATGATAAGTACAGGTTCTTGAGCTCATGATATTGATTAGACAGACATACACGTGGTTAAAGGAAAATTTACATTTCCCGCACGAAAGATACGAAACATGGTACATTTCTCGAACTATCATAATTATGTAAATTCATCCACTGGGCTCATTTTCCTGTCCTCGTATTTCCATTTATATAAAATGCATTTCAAACTCTAATGTCGTGGAGTGATATTCCAATGAACATCGTCTGTTTCTCTATTCATGAAAATCATTTGAACAGAAAGTGTCCATTTATTGAAATAATGTTCCATGAATATTAACTTTATCTACGTGTGAGTCCATTTTCTTCAAAACTGCATTTCCTATACAAATCAGCTTAAGCTGTTTTACTTCAGCTCCATTCCTGAGACATTAAAGGTGACCTTTGAAAATTATGCAAGGATTTCCAACAAAATAACTACATTACGTATACCAAATATAGCATATCTCAGGGCAGTATATACTATTGTAAGAAATAAGATGGTAACTAATTAACACTAATATATACACTTCAATAATACGTCTTCTTTCTAATATGCTAAAAGTAATGGTTTTTACTAATTCCAAGTACCACATTAGGCTTAAGATAGCTATAAGGTTAAAACAAAAAATAAATATTAATTAAAGAACAACTAATTTCACGTTTGTAGTTTCGTAATAATATAACATATATTTCTGAAACATTTAAACTATTTTTAAATTAATTACACTTATCATAAAAACATCAATATTACGCCTATTATATTTTTAACACTGCGTTTTTTATCTAGTCCCCAAGGGATTTTCAAAAATTACAGTAGTGTATAATGATAATAATAGTACTTTATTCAATACATTAATCGCCATATCCAATTTCCACCACACGTTTCGCTCAATCCAGAACCCACCAGAACGGCTGAGACACAACAAAAAAACTGTTGTTTTTTTAAATCAGTTTCTTAAGTCATGGTACATAGAACGCTATCGGTGTCAACATTATCAATATATATGGCACGTACTACGAATAATTGTTCTTGCAACGAATCAACATACACGGTTTTAAAGTTGTCCAGACGAATTGTTATAATATCTAGTAGTTTCAGACATTCAATTAAAGATGATACTTAACTAATGTCGACGCTACTTCGTAAGTATTATGACTTGCCATCATTTCATGTTAAGTCACGTGGATATGTTGTAAGTTCTCAATTTAGTCGCGACATATCAAAAATAGCGACACAACTAAACAAACACGTGATTTCAAGAACACACTGTGCTGACTACGATTCGAAACTGTTAGTTCCAGAAAAATAAATAATTTAGTGAATCCTCGAAACTCGTCGAGCCATTTTGTGTCAAACTGTGGACACACACGACATGCATATTTCACAAAATATTAAGCATGACTAAACAAAATAACAACAATACTTAACACAATGATGATGAACTGAAATATCATGATCAATTATTTTTTGATAAAGGTCTAAGACCAAGCTATAAACTAATGGTTAAAATTCATACTTCGAAAACTAAAAATTGTAGAAAATCTGTATGATCTCGTTGTATGAGACAAGATAAAAATAATCTTCGCATTTAAGGTTAAAGGTCAGGTCATACTGATATAACTGAGTTATGGAAACATATTTGCTCTTTATTAAAATGTGTTGTTTTAAAATTGAGATATAAAATGTTTATATACTCCATTTTTGAATCCATAAATTATGTTCTTCATTCCACGAATATAAGTTAACCACTAATTTGGTTAAAGCATTGGTCGCTTGTCAATGTTGCATAAATTCCGATATTTGAAGGTGTTACTGTTCAGACAAATACTGGCGTACTGGTAAGATCACGTTAATCCTAATACAGGATCAACAGACTTGGGTAATTTGTAATACACTGCTAACAATAATTTAAAGTGATAACCGGAGCTTTCTATATCCTAGCTATAACAAAGCACGCCTAATGTTATTAATAAAATGTCAATGATCTCTTGCTAGACAATTGTTAGGAGACTAGGTTTGGTATGCAAATTCAAGCGATACATAAAAATGAAGGAAACACTACGTTTTCTTTGAGCAACGAGTGTGCCATCCCAAACGAAAACATTTGGCTATTTTCATGATGAGGAGATCAGTGGGTTGGTCAAACACAATACACTAAATGGCCACATGTCTCAAAAGTGTGGTTATCAGGAGCGTGAACTCGCTTTCATAACATCAATACAGTTAGTTGATACAGACCTGGACAGAGTAGAATCTATCGACAATTCTGTAATACGAAGGCTATTCTTTTTAATGGGCTAAGCACAACCGGTAGATCTCAGCTTCCGAACTAAATCAACAGTTCAGCGTAACAGGAAAACGGTCAGAAAAGGGCTTCGTGAGATAGGCTTTTATTGTCAGACGGCCAATAGCGTGCGTTCCTTTAACCTATCCTACAAAACAAACTTGAGCGATTATCTTGTTTACAAACGAATGACGAGTCACATTACAGCCAGATTCGAGACATGTACATACTTGGAAAATTACCGGAACTTGATGTAACCCCCCCCCTTTTTTTCTTCACGAAAATGACAAGCATATAAAAAGGAGGGGTTCAGTATTGGTAGCCATATGCTTGTAGTGATATATTGGTTTAAGAGGAGCTCAGTACTGGTAGCTACAGTCTTGTAGCGGCATACTGGTTTAGGAGGGGATCAGTACTGGTAGCCACAGTCTTGTAGTGACATACTGGTTTAGGATGGGATCAGTATTGGTAACCATATTCTTGTAGTGATATATTGACTTAGGAGGGGATCAGTACTGGTAGTCATATGCTTGTAGTAACATAGTGGTTTAGAAGAGGATCAGTATTGGCAGCCATACGCTTGTAGTAATTTACTGGTTTAGGAGAGGATCAGTACTGGCAGCCACAGTATTACAGTGACATACTGGTTTAGGAGAGGATCAGTAATGGCAGCCACAGTATTATAGTGACATACTGGTTAAGGAGAGAATCAGCATTGGTTGCCATGTGTTTGTAGTGATATAGTAGGTTTAGGGGATGATCAGTATTATTGGTAACCACATGTTCGTAGTGACATACTGGTTTCGGAAGGGATTAGTACTGATAGCCATACTGAATTTTATGTGTTATTACATAGCACTACAATTGCCATGCGATATAACGAAGCAGTCTTGTAACCATACGTACTGGCATATGCAGGTAGAGTTGGTCTAAATCTTCTTGTGATGGATAAAAACATCTGTTCTCAATGTACTCATATCTGGAAGAAGAGGTTAACGGACTGGCTAGTAAGATAACCGCATTTGAATCCAATTAAGTATATAGACCATGATTTACTCATTTTAAGGACGATTAACGTTAAGTATGTGAGGTAATCGGTAGTATTATTAACATACGTTTTATAGTCATTTCTGGCCTGCAAAAAATCTATAGTACCAAATGGGTATCTGTAAATACGGACGCTAATAATATAAGTTTGCACATTAGACGGAATGACTGATCACCATCACTTGTTTTACACGAACAATGAACTCAAGGGTGCTAATAACAATAGTTGTAATTGTAATAGGTAGAATACATAGAAAATTATGACTATCCCTTAACTGCTATAAAATCTCAAGGATGAGTACTTCTAATTAGTCAAAGACAACTCCAGTCAACAAGTTAACTTACATTTCTTGCAGTTCGCATAGACCAAACAACAACATTCTGCTAAGAAAAAAAAGTTAAAATCGTAGAAGAACACGCAGCAAACTATTTTGAATACCTAATTAAAGTAGGAACTCGGTATAACCAGTCACACCGAGAATATTCCAGGCGTGTACAATTTACTGCTTACTTTAAGAACTACTCTGTTCGCTTTACAAACTTCAAAAGTGTGTAATCATTCATTAAAAAATATAATCACAATTTATAACTTTTATAGAAATTCATGTACGCTTAATTTTCCTGAAGCCTTACAGCCCATCTCATGAATTATTATATGGCTAATGCTTAAAACCCATTGCACTATACATACTTTTGTAAAGACTAGAAGCTAACAAGCGTTAATTCGGGAAGAGTGGGAAACTTCATATAACATGACTGCCCCTCCCCCTCTTCTTCCTTTCAATCTCCTCGTATTACTTTAAAATACCTAATAGTCACACAGTTGTGCACTCATATTTTGGCTTATATGTATAGAACGACTGGCAGCGATTTTTACCTCCCCCCCTCCCCTCCGATGAAGTTCGATTGTTGAAACTTGCTTATGACTTCACTAGAACAGCTATATTTTAAATGATTCTTGATGGATTTTCGATGGATATCTTGTTTATTCTTTATTTGAAATTTACAAAGTTACTATTTTAGAAGAACCACACCGAAATGTCTTGATCACGTATAGGGAAAATGTTAGTAATAATTCTTACTTAGAATTTCTCACACTGTTATGAACTAAAACAATGTATAGAAATCCTTCTTACCTTGTTAAATTAGTTAGAATTAGTCAAGGCGTTATGTACCGTTTCATTTTACTCATGATCAAAAGTAACACAAGAACTATTTACTAGTATATAATAGTTAGGCTTGATATGCACAATGTGTAAGATTGGTTACTTCGTCGAGTTATGGTAGAGCCGTGGGTACAGAATGTACAAGTGATGAATGTCATGGTAGCGATTGTGGTAAATGAACTATCACTGATATATCCTAAAAATCGTTACATCTAAGTTAAAAGAAAATTATTGAGAAAAAACGCAAACATGTGAAATTCATATCTCTAAGCAAACAGTTTCGTTCATGCAGATAGCTAACTTTTGAGGTAAAAGGATCAAACATTACAGTGACAAATGACAATACTTATTATATTCGAAAGTTGTGTCCAACATATGTTAGAGACTAACCTTGATTTTCATCTAGTTGTTCAATACACCGGACAGCATTTATCACATTTTTTCAGAGCTGTTACAGATTTTAGTGTAATAACAATTACAATACTTTGTCTGGATGATTAGTAGAAACGTGAATTCGAATCTTTTCTCGGGATTAAATTTCCTCGATTTTAAATTTGAATTAAACTTTGTGTTTCTGATTACCTATCTATCAAATAAGAGTTTATTCTCAGCACTTCATACTTGAGTAAATATAATACAGAGGAAAGAGTACGTTATATTAAAACGACTTTGTAAATACAAATCAGCAAGCCAAGTGACAACCACAGCCGATATAGTGTTGCGGTGGAACGACACGCATTAGAACTACATTTTAGTATTGTTTGACGTTTCGTATGTTGTGTGATGCCGCTTTTAGTTGATCCCATTTGGGAAGGATATGTAACAATCCTTTTGGACGCAAAATATTCATAGACTTAGATAATAAAGAAGTGGAAAAGGATAAAAGTCATGTGTACTCAAATAGTTTACACAACATATCCCCTCCATCTTCGCATACCTAAAACAGCTGGTTAACAAAACGGATATTCATGCTATTCCATACTAAGACACACCGGCGAATTCGGACTGTTCAAACTGGCGCTGAGATACTATCGTCATCCTCCTCTAGATAGATTGAGGAAAGCCTAATGAAGAAGAAGTTTGCTTTGGATGTGGTAGCTTTACGACGGAGCCATTTGCAATGGAAAATACACTGCAGTGCTATTGGCAAGATGCACGGTGTCAGACAGAAATATGATCAAACGTGACGACATAGACTATAACGACGTGTTGGGGCTCCAAAATAGTCTTAATATAATATACTCAACCTCTCTAAACTGTTTTAATAAACTTTCTTTAAATCACTTCCTTAGGCTGCTTTTCTATAACTTACGAATGAAACTTTATCTTGTGAACAATATTCCACAACAAACGGTGTAATTATAGGCCTAAAACAGCTCATTGTATCAGATAACAATAAAGTGAGAAGTACATGTAGTTTCAACAGGTGCAGATAATTTGAACATGTTGTCTATCATAAACAATAGCAAAACGTCATTTTGTATTTGCCACACTGATGATAATGAGCTCCAAAATTATGCTTTACCACAACTGGTAGACGGAAAACGACACGATCTGATTTGAAATGGTAATCTGTGGAGTAAGAAATTAATACTTGTTGAGAAAGTTATACATATGTAAACATTAGTTTGTGTCAATTTTTAACTTCATGGTTCACTAAAGACTTTGTCGTAGTCCAGATCAACGTTACCTCAACTGAAAGCAATCCAGAATGGAGTGTAAGGCAAATACCCACAAAATGTTATAGATAAAAAACTCATTATGTTAAACTTAAGTGTGTCTCAGAACAACACTAGACTGTGTTGTTTTGAACACAGACAAGGACTCGTATACGGTGTTATATGTCACATGTGGAAAAACAAGTAGGAGGGGGGGGGCTTCCACTGGAAAAAGAGCATGGAATTTATAGTTACCTGGGTTTTTTTCACATTTAGCTCAAACAAAACCAACTGTGGATGCTCAGAGCAATAACCATCCTCAACAAGTGTTTCTTGTGTAGTAATAAGAGAAAAAATGCAATAGTAATTGTCAGTGAGAGTGAATGTATGTTTGCATTTCCAGACAGAAGCATTTTTTTACCACTCGTGGAGGGGTGGGGGTAAGTGGCTGTAAGAGGCATGTCTCTAGGAAGTACTTGCAGGATGGTGAACTCTACAAGCTTTCAATGACATATGAAGCAACACAGTTCAATAGCACAGAGAGACCTACTTACAGTAACTACAAAGAGTAATGTCATCAGCAGATGTAAATCCAGGATGTTCATAGTTTCGCAGCCTCACAGGAATTACCAGAAAGCCGTTGGATCAGGTTAAGACATGCCTGATACCTCCCGCACAATTGCACATAGCAAACATACATTGCACTGTTGCTGGAAACCTGTCTGTGTAGGTACTATGCACAGGGTTTCTGTGATATAAACGGTATCACAGAAACCCTTATGAAACACTTTGTGCTAATGAACAAATATCAAATGAAGCTTCAATTTTAAATCATACAAGGCCACTTCCTCAAAAAATTGTTATGATTTGGTATGACGTTATGAAACCTGTATCTATAGCAAGAAGAGCAGAGATTAGTTTCTAATGTTGCCATTAACATAGGATTTTGGAGGCGGGTGATGATCATGGGTATATATGAATACATGCTCTGCGTGTTGACATGGTATATTTACATTTACTTTATGAAATGATTTCCAGTATTTCAAACGTCCATAAATATAAGGAGGTAGATTCAGATGTTCTTTTAGCCTAATACCCAATGATCTTCCAGTTTTATCATAGGCAGCTCAATAGTCAATACAGAATGCTCTGTAATATCAAATGAACCATATAATATAGTTTGGAGACGTCTCTAAGCTTAACGTTCTAAAAGATGGGTTCATAGAAAATGAACCACATGTTAACAAAATGAACGTTAAAATTTTTTATTGATTTAAAAGGAGTGTCTTCAGATTTTATTTTCTCCACTAGAATTTCAGAATTATGTGCTTACATTCACATCTCGACCGTTTTCGTACAGTTGATGATACTTCAGTGTTAAATCGAAGCTGTCGTGTTGTATAATATACGTTATAAATTAATTTTTTCATCAAAACCCATAAGAAGACTGTTTCCATATTTATGATTCTACATAGTAGGATAATTAAATAACTATAAATTATTTTTTCATTTGCTTACTATTTTTTGAAAATCGAATTTCATCCTGTTTCTTTTTTGTCTCTTTGCTTGGTTAAGATTCAAAATCAAATTTTTCACTTCATTTTTTCTATATTTCATTATCTAAAAAGTATTATTATTATTTGTATTCTATATTTCAGTTAATAAGTTTTTCACAGCAGTAGGTCTTCTCAGTAACTAAATCATTAAAATACAGTGTATTGTCCTCATTAGAAATACTGGGTCTTGCCTCTTTAACGAATCTATCCATTTGGGACGTGCTTACTAAAAACATCAACAGTATGAATTTATTCATTGGTCCCCCAGTAGCACAGCGGTATGTCTGTGGAGTTACAATGGTAGAAACCGGGTTTCGATAATTTGTGTAGCTTTGTGCTTAACAACAAAACAACAATTTATTTATTGGAGTGTTACACACTAGGTTCGTTTCACTCTTGACTGTGGTGTTTGTACAACTTTTCTAAGATTTTGAGCTTAACATATTAATTATCACAGTTGTGATTGTAAACTTACATATTAGGGCAACCTGTCAATAAGGAGTATTGTTTGTTTGTTTTTGAATTTCGCGCAAAGCTATACGAGGGCTATCTGCGCTAACCGTCCCTAATTTAGCAGTGTAAGACTAGAGGGAAAGCAGCCAACTCTTGGGCTACTATTTTACCAACGAATAGTGGGATTGACGGGCTTATTATAACGTCTGAAATGGCGAGCATGTTAGGTGTGACAGGGATTCGAACCCGCGACCCTCAGATTGCGAGTCGAGTGCCTTAACCACCTGGCCAAGAGTACGTAACTGTTTCTACTTTTCTAGCAGTCCTAATATTTTTGGCTGATATTTTGTAATATATATATATCAAAAGTGGCTGTTGAACCAATTTCGATGAAACCTGGTAGAGGAACCCAGGTGGACTCCCTAGTTGAAATTTCAAATGGACAAGCAATTGAATAAATAGTTCGAGTTTGGCAGCAATTTAAAATTTTTCCGCTTAAGTTGGCACTTAACGAAAGTGATGTTTAATAACCCGGATATATTTTGAACGAATAGTTTGTGTTCTACGGCTAATTAAATTTCTTTCTTTTCTAATACTTAGAATTTCATGACACACTCTCACGCCGTCCCGCCATCCCCTAGAAGTGAACGAACGAAGTGCCGCGAGTATATCTGTTAACATATATAATTATTTTAACATGTAATTTTGTTAATAAAGCCTAAATATATTCTATTATAATTTTACAGCATGAACTGATCTTTATTTCAATAATAATTGAAATACATACTGATTTTGACCTTTAATCATTAATGATAATAATATATTCTATTATTTCTTACGTGTTATCATGATTAATCATCTGCACAAGTAACAACACAAGCGTGCGAATTTAAACTTCATAAAAGTTGTTTTGGTTTTATTAATGGATTTACCATAATTCAGCTACGCAGATTTCGAAAATAATATTAATTTTTTTGTATCACGTAAGGATTTTTTTTTACAAATGGGAAGAAAAAAAAACTCTTACTTAGATCAAATTATTATTTCGTTTACCACAATGAACATTTTTTTATTATTATGTTTGTTAACAAAAATACAAACAAACTGAAGAAAAGGGAAGAACATTGTTTTCAAACTAATATGCATCTTCATTCATCCTGAATTTTGTGTGTGTGAAATTTACGTTTTTTAGTCTCAAAATTACGTGTTGTGGTCTTTTTTTTATATTGCGTTATGACGTTTTGTGAAAATTTTGTATGTCATGGAGAAAAATGGATATCATTTTCGGATTCAGCGTACAGGAATTACTGTCGAACATATAAACATTTCAAGAGAATAAAACCATCGCAGGCCTGTTACTTCAGGACAAGTATCACATACTGTAGTCCATTCCCGAAGTCTGATTTACGGAATTTCATCGGTTCATGTCTTTATTATATTCATAATAAATTTTAAAGTTGTTTGTTTATATTGAAATGTGATTATATGATCTTTGAATAATAAAACACAAAACATACAACAATAGAGTCTTTGCTCAAGTCTGTAAAGTACGATTTTTGCCACAAACCTCCACTTTTTTTCTCAAAGGAAATATTTCGTTTAAACTTCGTTTTTACCGAAGTCAGCGTAAATATAGATTTCATTTTGTAAAAATCTATATAAGAGAAAAGAAAAACTGCGTACTTTTGGAAGTAATATATTTATCTTCACACAAGAAACACGAAATTAAATACGGTGTTTTCTACGAATTACTGTCAGTGCTTTATTGATCGATAACTACGAGGTGTCGATATTATGTGCATACGAAAGTAACTTAGAAGCTAAGCCTACATGAGCATGTATACCCTAATACATACGTATCACGCAAGACCCTATGAACTTTATATGCAAATTTTGAGCTCCTATTCCTCTCCAATAATAGGGAACTTCCGCCCAAAACCGTCAAATCCATCTTAACCCGACCAATCGTGATCTTCAATTCATTGAAGCAGTGAAATTATTGATCCTAATTTCTCTGCAGTGGGTGTCTCTTGGCCCGTAGCTGCACACACTTAGTGTGCATACTCCACACCCACCTCGCGACGTGCGTGAGAAACGAGTCCAAGCGAATGTTCTCAGCACGTGCGACAAGTCTAGGTGATGGATTCTCCACGAAAACCAAAAGAGCTAGTCACTAGATAATGATAGTAAAGAAAGAGCAAGGGCTGCCAATGAAGACGCTAAAAGAATAGTAGCAACACGTGAGCAGACAATAACGATGGAGATAAAAACCAAAGATGATGCTTCAACAGAATATACATATATAAAAGATTAAGTAATATGGTATCTACTGCAAACACAACCTTAATTCCACTAGACTTCGTTAAGTATTGTATTCACGTCTGCCCACATTAAAAAAACATACCACAGTTATAATACATGTAATGTTGTGTAAAACATAAATTGTAATTGTTGCACCTAAGTCCTTTCTCGAATTTACAATGCACTATTTCGATAACCAATCTGATGTTGATGTATGTCATACGTCTTCTGGCCATACGTTCCGACATGTGGTCCGTGGAACCCTAGGATTTCGTGGGTATAGAAGTGCGCGAGATTGTCTCTGGTTCTTCATGGGATTCATAGGATAAAAAAAGGTTGAGAACCACTTTAGTTACGTGAAGTTACTTAGTATAGTCGTGTGTATTAGCGAAGTGTATTCTGAAACTAATAAATTAATTTTTATTGAGGTTTGTCCACCTATCAGGAGAGTCTCATATAGGTGCCACATCATTCAGGTCTGTTTACCTGTTAAAGTGAAGGGGGCGCTAGTCTGTTACTTTGTCACATGAAATATAAGTTAGGCTAATATTATATATATATATATATATACAGTTAGCGCCATTTACAAATTACTACTGATAAACTTATCTGCTTCAACTATTATTTATATTATACGTGACACTTCGAATGAACAAAAAGGAAGAAAAATGCAGTTTAAGAACAAATGACGTTCCTATGCAGAGTTCTTAGAAACTTGCTTGGCAATGCAACTTTGACGTATGTAATATGCACTAGCACTCAATACGTAACAAAGTCAACCGGGTACCACTTGCAATTGGACTGTAAACTGAACACATACCGAACGAATAACGATTTATGGAAGATACAGGGTTTCCCAAAATGAACGTTACAGATCAATTTTAGTCTTACAAATTGGCAGCATTATATAGCTGTAAAAATGACAATTAATAAATCAACCGAAAAAATGTAGGAAACTGAAATAAGTAAATACATCTGGCAGAATAGGAGTTATTAAGTTACAATAGTAGGACTAGCTAATGTGCAGCAACTATATGGGACTTGAATGCAGGATAGGTGAAAAAAAAAACATCATTAAGTCAGTTGTTTTGAACAAATTGAATATTTTATTCAAGAATACATATAAATATATATATATCTACCTCGGCTATTTTCTTCACTAATTTTTTTATTTTTACTTTCTTCAAAAATGGTTTCAGAAAATTTTCAAGCCATATACTGTAATTTGTTGGAAAGTCAAACAGTAACAACGTCCGTGTTACTAAACACGTGTATTACAGGACTAAATACAGATTATCACATTTCATGCATCTGTCCTTTGAGTTATAAATTTAATATAAAAGTTATCAGTCTTTAATTCAATATATATGTTTTATGCATTTGGTATCTAATATCCTTAATGGCTAACAGCTTTAATGAAAAAATATAAATTTTGTTCTCACACATTTAGAAGGAAACAACTATTGTCTAGAACAGCGGTTCTCAAACTTTAATAGCCCGAGAACCCCTTTTAATTTAAAACTTTTCGCGGACCCCTAAACCTATCAATGTTTATAGTTTCGAAAAAAATATTCCTTGTATATATTAAACGTTTTATTCCATATAAATTAAATTTTACGAAAATAATATTTTTATTCCGTAAATCATATTTTTTAAGATATTTTTATGAAATTTCGGGCATGACTCGCGGACCCCAGTTTGAGAAACACTGGTCTAGAACTGATACTCTGTAGTTCGCGAGTACCTTATGACACGTAAACAAACAATTATGTAAGGCTTATAATTATAAAGACGCGCTCTATTTAATATGTTGATATAATGTCGCAGTGAAAAACAAGCGAAAATACGAAGTACACTGTTTGATAATTGACGGGTTCTGTATGTACAAACAAGATCATATGTATACACACTCACCTTAGTTTTTACATATTTATCATTAAGATTCAATAAAGCATAAGTTGAAAATGATTAATGCATTATTCACAAATATAAAACACAGTTTGTGTCTGCACATATTGAAGGTTAGTTTCTACAAATTATTTTTTTTTTTGTTAAATTATCACCTCTCAACAGTTTTTCAACACAAAATATATAACACAAGGTTAACCAACAAATATTAACCCTAATATGTTGTTCGTTTGATTATTTGTTGTTAAACGCAAACCTATACAATGGGCTATATGTGCTCTGCTCACCGCATTATAAGCCCTCAGACTTACCAATAAGTCGCAGGCGGGCTACTCATTTGAAAACAAAAACCCTTACTTATGTTAATTATAAGATTCAATAAAACAGAGCTGGAACAGAAAGAGTCGTTTACTTTTATATAAAGGAAAGAAAGAGAACACTAAACACAAATCATTATTGTACATATGGCCTTATGATGGCGAAATGTAGGATTTGTGTGTCACAAACACACTTGTGATAATTTTTTAAAGAATTATTTGTTAAGACATTTTACCACTCTTAGTGTGATGTAAAATGACTAATTAAGTTTAAAAACAGCTCTGAAAAGAGAGTAAGTAAGTAAGACAATAAATGTATAAACTTAATCTGTAAACAAGTGCAAGAGATACGATTTCCGAGGAGGATGAAACACACTATATAAATACAAGATGTACAGAAAAAAAGGATACAAATTCAGCAATTACGAAGACGAAAGAAAACGCAATCTGTAAAGAAGAGCTGTTAATAAGGTGAAAGAAGAAAGATAACATCCACGGTGTTATAACCACCAACAGTAAATACTGAGAAAAGTACACTATATGTGTGTTAGTGTAATTTTTGTAAAGACGTTTATTTTGCGACTTCGTAGAAAACGGCCAATTTAAGATCTAAGTTATTATTAACCTATTTCGGAATAACGGATTATGGTAAAGGTCCTTACCTCGTATAATCATCTTACTCCCCACAATTCATGGTATTTCTGTTCATTTCTGTGGTATAATGTTATCTTAGAGCTATCTAAAAGTTGTTGTTATTTTTTGCGTGATCAGACTTACATGAACAAATATTTTCGATTGTTTAACATGAAGTAAATACGACAGAATAGCACAAGACTCGAAGACACTTATTGGCCAGTAATAACCCACATTTATAGTAATATATGTGTTCGGTTTGTTCAAGCCATCAGTAGATAGGATTAACTATTATAAACATCCACGTTTTGTGATATTTTGTTTGAGTGAGTTCTGCATGTTTATCGAACTAACCAACATCACAAATCATACATCTATGGCACTTATGGTTTTTGTTTTAAGTTAAGCACAAAGCTACACAATGGATTATCTCTGCTCTGCCCGCCACGGGTATCGAAACCCGGATTCTAGCGATGTAAGTCCGCAGACATACCGCTGTGCGGCACTTATGAATCTATTTTGGTGTGATAAAAGAATTCAGAAAAGTTTGTTTCAACACAACTTCTCTATTTAAGAGCACCGAATACAGCATTTGATAAAAAAGAAAAACCACGATTTTTACAAAGTACTGGACTGTTGTAGTTAGGATACAAATAAACGCGCATTCTTTCAACAAACCTACATTATTATGCCAGCTAATGTTGCGTTGCTTTGACAAAGAGGTTATTACAAATATAGACTAACCCTAAAAAAAGTCTGTACTTTGCATATAATGACGGCTTTAAATTTCTACCATTAAACAAAACAACAGACCAGGTGCCACTACAGAAGGTCACAACATTGCTACAAAAAATATAAAATACTTCAAGTAAATATATGGCTATAGTTTTATAACAAACAAGTTAATCAAAATCATTTCAGTAGTTACGTTTTTATAGTACAGAACAAACAGGTATACTAATGGGTTTATTGGCTTGGTTATAAACATACTTTGGAAAATAATAGACTAGAAAATACTTAGTTCAATAAATCTGGAAACAACAACTCTTTCTTATTCAAGCCGAATGGACAGCAGTTTTAGACGAACTGATGAACTATGTACATGACTCACTATCTTAAGTCAAGCATTTTTATAATTATCAGTAGATTCCTTGTCAATTCGGAAAATTTTTGCTTACATAATCGAAAATGAGTTTTCCATAAAAGATAATATTTTCTTGTGGAATCAGGTTACATGCAACAATCACAACCAATAATAAATTAACACTGTAATAAAAATGAACGAACGATTCTTAAGGCAGCATTTAGGCGCAAAAAGTGTTAGAGTAACTTCAAATGCAAAGTGTACATAGACGATGAAATCTATATAAAATTGCTTTTAATAATTCTAAAGTTTTTATAATAATAAATCATACTGAAACGTTCGTATACATCCTCAATAGTTTTCAAGAATTAATACTTTTCTACTTTTAATAGAACTTTTTGTTATCTGTAAATCCATAGGCCTTCTTTTAAAACAAACAAATTGTGTACATCAATAGCCACCAGATATATATATATATATTGTCCAGAACATCGCACTGGAGAGTAATTATCTTCATACTTAAAATTGTTATGTCGACTTTATATATCTAAACCACGACAGGCTTTAATTTTCTACGTTGTCCATAAGGAATCGCCGTCTACCGGTGAATTAAAATAATATCGGATATCTTAACAATGTGGCATTATGTTTCTTGTGTTTTTGAAGTCTTTTCTTCTTTTTAAACATTATAACAGCTATTTTTTTAAGTAGGAAGAAGTTTTATCAAATAAGATCAAGGACTTCATAAGTACATTTTCATTTTCTTTTCATTTGCATGTAAAACTTCAGCTATTCTTAAAACTGTGAGATATATTTTAAAACTTGCATTGACTTAAACATCTAAAGGCCAAACTAGTATTTGGCCCTTTGTTAGAGCTCCGGATTTTGGAGCTGGCGAGCCGAGTTCTAAACCGCGCGATACTACAAAGTGGCTCCCCAGTAGCACACCGGAATGTCTACGGACTTACAACGCTAGAAACCAGGTTTGAATACCAGTGGTGCGTAAAGAACAGATGATCCTTGTGTAGCTTTGTGGTTAACTTCAAACAAACAACCAAATTTAAAATGATCCCAGCACTTTAAGCTATGGGTGCATCATAAGGGTGACAGTTAATCCATTAGCGTGGATGGTAGAATATTGCTGATTGGATGCCTCCTCTCCGGTCAGTAGTTCAAAATTAGGGAAGTAGACAGCCATATTAGGTTTGCCATAAATACAAATTCTAAATATAGATGTCACTTTACGTAATATGTAAAAACAACAACACCGGAGCCTAGATTGCTGGGAGTGTTAAACAACATAGTTCAAGTTGAGTTAAACAACAACGATTTAATAATTGGATGAAACATATCATGAATACCTTGGAAGTTTCAATAAATTTATCTAGGTTTCAAATTCATTTATAATTACTTGCTCGGAATAAGTGTAATAAAATTAAAAGTTCATAACAAAAATGTCTGTCATTTACATTTTTTATGAGGTCATGAAGTTTTTGTAAAATTCGCTTTCTTTATTAGGTCTAAGTGTGCCTTTATTTGGTAGTCCATCAGATAGAAGGGATTTTCAACCGCTCAAACCCCCCTTCTTAGTCTGTAATGAACTTTACTGGTGTTATTTTAGCTCTTTACGGTTAACGACATGTGTTCTGACTATCCTTCAACTTGGTTTACCCCACATTTCACTACGCCAGAGCTGCCTTTCTTTCAATTAAGGAATTTTCTTGAAAATAAACAGAACTACAGATCAGCTAAATGTTAATAATGTTGTACCCTTCTATTTCTTCAAATCAAAGTAAGTTAGACGAAATTACTACGGTAAAAGAAGTGTAATGGCTTCGTAGTTGTTCATGTGTATCAGAAGTTAGAGAAAACTTAACAATCGAATTTGTGTTTGTAGTGCTATTGCATGCTTCAAAAACAGTTTGATATATTCAACATTATCCTGTCGTAGTTGTTCGTGTGTATCAGAAGTTAGAGAAAAACTTAACAATCGATTTTGTGTTTGTAGTGCTATTGCATGCTTCACAGCTTCAAAAACAGTTTGATATATTCAGCATTATCCTGTAGTTCCCCAATATGAGAAATAAAACCCAAATGAGCAACAGATTTGCTCTATCTATACATTTTTTTCCCGTGTATGTTTATTTTGTACAAACGCTATATCAACTAATATGTTCCCAAATTAACTGGAGGGGAACACCCATTTTTCGCACACCCTATAACCTTGATATACAGTGGTGATTAGGGTTGTTTCAATTGCTGTTTCCAGGTGATTATCTCCTCTAAAATAACAAGAATTACAGAAGAGGAAACTTAACAGGAAATCAAAGATGAAGGGCCTCACTAATTACACAACAGGACAGGGTCACCTCGAAGAAAGAGTTTAGTAACTTGAGTCACCGAGGTCGGTGACGTGCTTGGCTGAGCACATGTCAGATTTATACACACTTCTGTATATAGATATATTATAATCTTGCTGTTCATTTTTTCATTTAACTACCAGTCTCCTTAAGATACTAAAAAAAAAAACGTAAAGAGTAAAAACCTAATTCATAAGGCAATAAGATTACATTCATAAGGGCAGTTAGATGTTGTTTGTTAATACAGGGAGCGAGAACGGTTCACTGCACACACATTATTTTGCAGACAATTTTTAAAACTGGTTATGCTTAAGTACCACCATATATACATTCTGAAATTACTTACTAGGCTTATTTAAAGTTTAATAGAATGGTCTTCAGATAGCCCTGAGCATGTTTTATTTTATTTTATTTTTTTGCACATTTTCGTGCAACCAAGGTTGAATTCTGAATTCAGCTTCATATTGTGATATTTTATGTTTTCAGTCATTTTGTTCACTTCTTTATCGCGATATCTATTATGTTATTAATGAGCAAAGCTGTGATTTCTATGAGGTTTGTAAGATGCTTTGAATAGTACAGTTATTAGAGTCAAGTTTTATTATCGCGATTTATCTAAAAACTTCTTTTTGTTATGTTTTTTTGTTTTTAGCGAAAGCTGCATAATTGGCTATCTGCGCTGTGTCTGCCGCAAGGTTCGAACCATGTATTTTAGAGTTATAAACCCTGAAGCTTATCGCTGAGGTGTATTTATATATAGGATGTTTCAAAAGCTATTCCTCTCTCCAATATTTGATTTAATACAAGGCTGAAAAGTCAATGACGTGACTGAAAGTTAATCGGATATAACGCACCGTATTTTTCTCTATCAACATATGTATATATGATATATGGCACATACAGTAAATGGATATAGAAAATACGACGATTTAAACGTATTTCTATATTATTTCACGAAGTCTGGTATGTTTACCAATAAACAATTTATAACAAATATAAAGGTAATATTTTAAATGAACAATGGACCATAAGGTATAGAAACGGAGAAGAAACTGCAACGTAGAAGCGACTTAGAAAATAAGGTAAAGTAGTTAGGAGTTATTTAATGTGCGTTTTTATCCCTTTCTTTTGCACACGCAATTTGACACAATTCAGAAATTCGAAAATGCGTAAAAATTAATTCATAGATAACAATAGAATAGAATAGAGAGGACCACAATGAAATAAAACAGATAGGACAACAATGACATACAACAGACGTGATAACAATGAAATACAACAAACAGGATAACAATTAAATACAACAGACAGGATAACAATGATATACAACAAGACAGGAAACAATGAGATACAACAGACAAGATAACAATGAGATACAACAGACAGGATAACAATGAGATACAACAGACAGGACAACAACGAAATACAAAAGACAGAATAACAACGAAATACAACAGACAGGACAACAATGCGATACAACAGGCAGGACAACAACAAAATATACTTAAAGAGAGATGAAAATGAACTATATATATTAATAAGCGCGAATGTCTCTCTCTCTTTGTGAGTCTGTTCCTTGACACTTGACCACATAGCAGAAATGAGGTCACCAAAAGGTTTAGAAAACTTGAAATGTCATGCAAAGCACATGCAAGAAGCAGGAGCAATGTACTCAGTTCTGCTTTACTTAAAGTAGCTTCAACAATTTATTATTACTTTTTCACACATTGTTATTTTTATTGATTTTAATCAAAATATTTAGTTAGTTAAATAAATAATTTCAATTTTTTTGTGAAAAATCACGATTAATATGATTGATTTAATCAAAACAACTCAGGATACTTAAAGCTATTTTCATCTGAGTAACGCCGGGTACTCTACTAGTTTAATATAGAAACAGTGTAGTAACATAACTATATTTTCGCAAAGGCAAATTTTTGAATCAAGGTAAAATTTTCTGCAAAGATTACTATGCGAAGAAACTCAGATATCAGCCTCCATATTTAAACCAGCTTGCTTAGCATTTCAATTTGATAATGATGTTGATATTGTTGTATCCAACCAATAGTGATGATAACGTCATTATAATTAATTTCATTCCAACTCCAAGAATAAGACATTGTATACGACTCACTGTGAAGGTTACAGTTGATAATTCTTAGTAACTTCCACATTTTTTTTTTGTAATAACAGTTGATCCGACTTTCAGTTCCTGGAGGACATCATCATCAACATTTCTTTACTGAACTGATAAAAATTTCTATTGACCACAGTTTTTGAAGTAGGACCTTTAAGCTGCGTTTCTAAACCATTACAAGACTCTTTCTTATCAGTTTCCTACAGGCTAAGGAGGTGTTCATTCACGATACATTGAAAGGTTTTCTGAGTACAAGAAAACAGTTTGCTTATCACGTGAATCTGGCTAGATAGACCAACATCAATATTTCATTACAAACATGTTTAGAATTATCCTAAGCACGTGTATATAGGAAATTATTTGTTGGTGGTCTACAGAGTCAAGCTTATTTTTGTCCACTTCTGTAATTCAGTTTGCTGTAGATTTTATTTTTAAACGGTGTTTTTTCCTTATAATCATTTTACACAATACTTTCCTGATAATTCTACTGATCTAAAGCAAGCACTTTCATACATATCTTTATGTTAGCATATACTCAACTACTGAATAATACACCAACTGCAATCAACCTACTAGACTCGAACTAGAGGTTTTCTAATTTCCTTAAACCACATGTTGAAATATTACATCTACATTGTTTCATACACTTTCAAGTTCAGAAAGAGTTTATTTATCACAAAGCTCTGTCTCATTTAATCGAAAAGAAGAACAATATTTTATAGTAAAATGTAACAAAGTTAGTTTAACTCTAAAGCTTGAAAATGTTTTGTAGCATAAACATAAGTGACTATACAAAACTGCCCAGGTGTCAAAAAAGGAGATTTCCGACTAATACTTAAGTATAATTGAAGTTGATTTGAGTTCACAAGTTTTAAAAGAGCTCTTTATCAGGTGAAATGTCTAACACACCTGGCAGTGACAGGTGATATCTAGAAACAATTAGAATAAAGTTACAGAGATAAAAAAAATATATATATATTTCACCAGTGTCCTTTTCTTTGAACTTGGCTGAAGGTTTTAAATAAAAACCATGAACGAAAAGACATCACAAACAAATAAACATAATAATGGTTGCTCAGCTTGTTTTAAGATCCACAATAACTTTGGAGCATAAAGATTGTGGATGGCCAGAAACTCAGACACGCCAAACATTATACTACAAACCCAGTTACTTGTCAACTTGGAAACGTTTCGAATAACTTGTAGCAGATTATCTGAAGGTTATATACACCATACATATTAGAGACGGTTATGTACGTTATATTAAAACGATTTTGAATAGGTACATCAATAAGTCACGTGACAACCACACCCAATATAAAGTCGCGGTGAAACAGATTGTATCAGAACTACATTTTGACACTGTTTGGCGTTGCGTAAGTATAGGATGATACATAGCAAAATAATTGTGCTGGGGAAAGGTATGTAATAGCTCTTCCCGACGCAAAGTATACATACACTCAGATCATAAAGATCTTTTCTGATCTGAGATTCAGAATTTCCAAGACGGAGGTATCCCTTGTACCTAGTGGCATTGGAAAACAAACACGGACACCCGCAGAAAGGGGCAAGAGGAGTAATTTGACCCCTTTCATTTCACAAAAAAATAGCACGTACTCTGATGTAAACATAACATTGTAGGTAAACTAAGTATTTTTAGTAATTTTTATTAAAACTGTAAATTTGTTTTATGTTTAAGCACACATAACACATATTATTTTAGTCTGTTGACTTACACTGTAAAAGCTGATCCTCTACATACATATTTTGCCCCCCCCCCACTTCGAAAATCTTTCTGTTGGCGCCCATGAAAACAAAGGAATATCAATCAACTTTGGAACCAGGACAATCCAGAAGGAGACCTAGAATAAGGCACACTCCCATTAATGTGCGGCGTCTTGTCACAGGTTCAGTAGCAAAAGCCGTTCACATGTCCCAGACAGTATAATCAAGAAGGATCTCCGTCTGGAAAAGTGACACAGGTCGCGTATACAAGTTGCTTTCATGAAATATCCGTTAAACCGTAGCATACCTCAAACAGCCGGAGAATAAAACTGGTATTCGTGCTATTCTATATAAAGACATAACGGCCAAGTCGTCGGACGCAGTGCCTATATCCGACTGTTTAATTGTCGTCCTTGTGCACTAGATGGATTATAGAAAGACAACAGAAGAAGTGGTTTGCTTTAGACACGAAAGCCTTACGATGAAGCCTTTTGCATTACAACTACCAGGGGTATTGCCAAAATGCACGGTCGTCAGACAGACATGGTAAGATGTGGCGACATAGACTGTAACGGCTTGGTTTGGCTCCAAAGTCGTTTTAATATAACAAACTCAACTTGTGTTATTTAGTTACTAACTTACAAAATAATGGATTTGGAACATTTACGTTGGCTAATCAGAGAATGGCGCAAAGTAAACACGATGTTATTAACACGCTTTCTCCTTAAGTTGACAACAATATTTAGAGTAGGTAAAATGAGGGTTACACAGCCAAGCACGTTACTCATTCCTTAGTCTGAAATCAGTTTTGGATTAGTAGAAAGTTACCTAAGGTAAACATGACCCTATTAGCTCAGTCATTAATGAACCTGGTCACAGCTTTAGAACAGTTGATGATCAGAACATTACACAGAAAGGCAGAAAAGGCTTTAAAGTTGGCTTTGCCTTTAGGTCTCTGATTATTTGTTCATTATATAAGTAGTACGATCGTTACTTGTCATGGAGAAGCTATATTTGGATCTTATATTAGTAACAAAAATGTATTTTCTATTAAGCAAAAACAAAAACATGACTTATGAGTATAACAGCACAATAAAACAACGTTACGTAATCGTTGGAAATGCTAAAGTTCTGTATGCTAATTTAAAGAAAACACACTGTACCCGAAGGTCATAATAATCTCCTTACATATTCACACAGGAAGTTCACTTAACACAACAACACTATTAATGTACAACACGCATACGGAGACTTCCGGAGGCGGTTTGGTTTACATATAAATTTAAACAGGTTTCTACAAGTATCAAGTCAAACGCAGGTGTGACAGCTGTAACGTCGTGAACAAATCATGTATGATATACATTTTCATTTGAGCAATATTGTGAGAGATTTTCACTTGTCTCCAATACTTTTGTTCCTAGATATACAATTCATAAACGTGTGTTTACTAATAAAATATTTTACGAGTGGTGTTTAGGATACAGAACATAATGAGATTATATCCACTATGCTTGAAAATGCGTAGGATAAATAAATAAATATAGGTGTTTCAGCCAAACAAACACACACACGTGCATATGCCGATGACTAAGTGCAGAATTCAATATTTATGTAATGTTTTGTTTGTTTTGAATTTCGCGCAAAGCTACACGAGGGCTATCTGCGCTAGCCGCCCCTAATTTAGCAGTGTAAGACTAGAGGGAAGACAGCTAGTCATCACCACCCACCGCTAACTCTCGGGCTACTCTTTTACTAACGAATAGTGGGATTGAGCGTTACATTATAACGCCCCCACGGCTGAAAGGGCGAGCATGTTTGGTGGGACGGGGATTCGAACCCGCGACCTTTAGTTTGCGAGTCGAGTGCCCTAACCATTGGCCATGCCGGGCCCTTTTTATGCAATGTATGCAAATGTTGTGTTATGTTTCTTTGCTACTCTACCAACTTAGAAACTTCAATCGTTACTATGTCATCTGCTGCATGAGGAAGTTAGTAATTTTTATATACAATTATGTTATTCCCACATCTCATTTAGTTCTCATGTTGCACAGGAAACATATGAATATACAACGACTGGTGGGAAACTAATAGCACACCACGCGCTTTATATGGAAAATACCTTAAGATTTAAGTTGGAAAAACCAGTAATGAAGACATGCGACAAAAATAAATAAAAATATAATCGAAACGTCGCCACCGTTAGCTCTATAGAGCTATGTATACGTTGATCATATATAATTATAAAATCATATTTAGTTAAAACAATATATTAAATATAGGTCGTTGATTTTTTTCGTACTTGGAACCCCCTTCGATATAGTAAACCCATTATACCTAGAAATATATAAACAAACTTTTACATGCACACATATGTATATTGTGCAGTCAATTATATTTCAAATAAACCGCTACTTTCACACTTTACAAACAAACAAAGCACTTTACACACGGTTAACTATCCGTCTTTACAAACAAACCAGCACTTTACACACGGTTAACTATCCGTCTTTACAAACAAACCAGCACTTTACACACGGTAAACTATCCGTCTTTACAAACAAACCAGCACTTTACACACGGTAAACTATCCGTCTTTACAAACAAACCAGCACTTTACACACGGTAAACTATACGTCTTTACAAACAAACCTGCACTTTATACACGGTAAGCCCTTTTTCTTTACAAACAAACCTGCACTTCATACACGGTAAGCCCTTTTTTCTTTACAAACAAACCTGCTCTTCACACACGATAAGCCCTCTATATTTACAAACAAACCTGCACTTTACACACGGTAAACGCTCTGTCTTTACAAACAAACCTGTATTTTCGAATGTCTTTACAAATAAACCTGCACTTCATACACGGTAAGCCCTTTTTTCTTTACAAACAAACCTGCTCTTCACACACGATAAGCCCTCTATATTTACAAACAAACCTGCACTTTACACACGGTAAACGCTCTGTTTTTACAAACAAACCTGTATTTTCGAATGTCTTTACAAATAAACGTGCTCGTTCCATAATGTGGTCCCAATGACACTGTAAACGAACATATATTTTTTATAAAGAGAACTCAGTGTTTTATAAACGAAATCGCATGTTACATTCTATCAGAAAATTATCTAAAATGAAACAATGTTATAATTGTAACACAACTGTATTTTGATACGCTTGCGAAGTCTTCGGTAAGCACTTTGGGTTCATATGAAATCAAACTGGTTGCTATTGGTATAAAGCTAACTGCTGTACGGCTGCGTGACAGCTGTTCATAATAAGAATCGGCCACGTTATATTCTCTTGTGTCTTTGATCATGAGTAAGATCATAAGTGATATTCGTCTGTTTATGAAGACAGCTGTTCTCTGTGAAAAGTACGTTTGTCAATATGGTGCAGAAACTATAGCTTTTATTAACAAACCTGTAATTTGCATTCGGTAAAGTTCGATATTTTTACAATCAAATTGGGCATGGGTTATACCTGTAGTAGAGAGCTCTGAAATTTAGAGCTGACAAACCAAGTACGAATATGTGATACCACAGAATATTCCCCGCACTTTGAGCTATGGATGTGTTAAAAGGGTGACAGTTAATCCCTTGGGGTTCATGGTTCGTGGTAGGGTGCTGCCGACTCGCCACTTTCCTTCTGGTCTGGTTAGTAGTTTTGCTATGAAACACAGATACAAACAAATCTGTGCCTTTCACATCTCGCATCTAATGTCTTTTTAAATAAAATCGTTCTTTTGTATATCACGACCAGAATTTTTATAAAAAATCTGATATTAAACACAAATAATCATCTATCTTTATGAATAAAACCACATTTCTTTTAATGTGAAAAAAAAAATCTTTTTTAAACCAAGTCTGCACCATTTCACACTAAAAGTCGATTTTTCTTTACCAAATTCTGAAAACAATGACATTCGTAGCAATATATTCACCTTTCAATCAGTGGCCCCCCTGGTGGTTCAGCGGTAAGCCTGAGAGCTTATAATGCTAAAAATCCGATGGTCAGAGCACAGACAGTCCATTGTGTAGGTTGGAGTTTAACAACAAACAAATCTATGCAGTGAATATTTATCCAAGTTTACACATTAAATTATTATGTTAAACGTATTACATCAAAGTAGTTTTATTATAGTGACAAAAAACAGGTGTCATTACTAGGCTAGTATAAAAGACTGTTTTAGTTTCGTTGAATAGGTGCTTAATGTCCCATCGCAGAAATTGAACTCCATATGTTAAAAGCATTCAATCTCAATGCTGAGCCATCAAGGGGCAGTACTTAAATTACATACAACAGTTATCTGCTTGTCTATGTATCTTACTATTCTTCTCATGTTTTTATGACATTCTTTAATTGGTTGCGCTGTTCTGTAATTTGAAATTTTCGATTATAGCACTATTAAATAGACAATTTCTGCCCTTGCCATTGCGCTATATAACTACGCATTGAAACAAATGGGGTTAGAATAGTACATTAGTGATTAGAATTAAATTTCATCATAAGCTACAACACTGGTATTTGTTGGAAGTACAGGGCACTTAATAATTTAACGGAAAAAAGGGCTGAAACTAAGACACCCTCTAGAGTCAAGTATAAAACACCACACCTTGCCTTGTTAGGCCTAGCTCTATTCCTGTTGGGCTTTAACTGATTTAGTTCGAACTCAGAGTCTCAGGGTGAAACAAGCCACGCCAAATCCGGTTCAAACACAAAGCTTGTGTTTTGGGTCAATTGTTTGGAGACTTTCTCTGCATGCACAAACACACACATTTATACATACATCTGGTCACGATGTTAATTCGTTATAAACATAGATTTTGAAACAGTGGATTCCAAGCCAACTGGTTCTACAGTGTGAATTGAGTAATACTTGCGATTAATATACGAGACACTGGAAAATCGTGAATTTTTCACGAATATTTCGAATAATGTTCATTGTTGTTGTGTAATGCTAACGTATTTAAAGTTACTGAATTATAATCAATTCAACTAGTTTTATTCTCACTAAGTACTAATTGTATGTCTGCGTGATTATAGGCTTTTCAATGAATTTTATGCCAGACTTAAACATAAATGAATTTCGGAGGGTAACGTGGAACTTCTAAATTAAAATCGTGTAAGTGACTTGCGATGGATTAGACGTGGCGCTGTGCATGCTATCTTTGATTGATAATGTGCATGTGACTCCTAAATGGGTTTGAGAAACTGATTATGATTTTCAATTATTTTCATGTACGATTATGTAGTTTATTCTTTGAAACTTTCTATGAGAGATCCAAATAGTTATGTTAATAAATGTTTATATAATTACCAATTAGTCATACTTGTAACAGTGTACATTATTTTCCAATTACACATATACAACATTAAAAATGAAACTCTGTACGCGATTTCCAGTTATAGCAGGTATATATGTATAAATTTACGAACGTATAAGATCCAAATAGTTTCACGTTACATTGAATATGATATGTTAGATGTCTCTGTCTGGAGATGATCCCCAGTCCGGTTACATCTATATATAGAACTCTATGTATGGTTTTTTCATTAGCTATATGTACACTTACCTGCTTGCCAACCTACCTTGAATCCAAACTTACTATTCATTTGCCCATCAACCTATTTAATTCCAAATCCTACTCACTTTATTTGCATATTAACCCGAATTTAATTACCTATACATATATGTCTGTTTTCTTTGCAATTTATTTATATATATTATCCTATTTACTCACCTTTCCAATATAACCATCAGTGCAGGATGTTTTGCTCAACCTGTAAAATAGAAGAGATACTTATTAACATGATATATTTATGATTCGGTGATTCTAAAACGCCACGAAGAACTAGTGCATAAACAGATATGTAAATTAGTAACTTATTTGGAAAGGAAATGCACGAATGTTAGACCATTCAATCTTATTATAAGTTTTATCATAAATCGATAAAATGAAGCTGTAAGTTTATGAAACTTTTACGCCTACAATCAACGACTGACAGAAATACAACGCATCCATGTTATTGACTTAAACGGAAACACTCATACGTCTTCAGCGAAGAAACAAATCAAAAACTTCAGGGGTCTCTAAATTGTGGATGTTAGAAAAATTTTATTTAGCCGAGTTTCAGCGCAATACAAAATTATCATCAAGATAAAACATATGTCGTTCACATACAATAGTGTTACTAAAGTGTTTTTTTTATAACAGTATACTAAGAGATGTCTGTTTCTTTCCAAACTGACCCTTCCGTATATACAGGATGGTCCAAAATTATCTTTCCTCTTTTAAAGTTTAATAATTAACTAACTAAGGAATACTACCATGAGGTTTTCAACATCTTGTAGCCTAACTCAAACAGTTGTTATTGACATGTCAGTAGACTTCTACGGGTGCTTCATTAGTAGATCTCAGCACGTTTAAGCGATATTAGATTTCACTCCACCTTCGCTGCAACATTTTCACAATTACAGTGGTGATGGTGTGCGTTATCCTAGTCTTTAGCTCCGTGATGTTTGCTATAGGTGTGCGATACACGATATCCTTAACATAACCCCATACCTGTATTCTGTATAACCGTTAACAAGTAAAGAAAACACTTTTCAAAAAATGGAGTAAATGTAGGGATGGCTAATATCAATCCTTCAAAAACAATGCAAATAAGATACAAGGGATGGCAGTACATCATCCCTACATAATAGCACAGGCATACAGTGTAATGGAATGTTAACAGACAAAAATAGGATACATCAAATACAAATGTGATTGAATAGTTATATATATATTGCTATATGTTAATTCTTCCCTGTGTTATTATGTAGGGTGATCCAAATGCCATCCCTTCTATCTTGTTTGTATTGTTTGAGGGATTGATATTAGCCATCCCTACATTTACTTCCTTTTTTGAAAAAAAAATATATTTGTTTGCTTGTTTTTTAATGCAGTGTTTCAATAGACATAGGAAGGTTGTATTTATAACAAATGCGGTTTTAAAAATTCTGCGCGAAAAGCTGTATAGCTGGTCCAAAAGAATAATTTTTATACATTAAAAAGTCTAAAGTCGCATATGTGTGTTCTACTTATAAAAACATGGAAAATCGAAAGGTTTTTGATATGTGGTAAATCAGATAACTTGAACCCCTACCGGATATTTTTTTAAATGACATTATAGAAAAAAATAATTTACAAATTATCAGGCACTGATGCATTTATAAATATAACGGTCAATAAAACACCGCACCCGATATTTTAATTTGTGTGATATTTCTCAGGATTGCAGGTAGTACGATACTTCTTGAAATACGACGAATGTGTATAAATTAAAAAAAATAATACATACACAAGCGCCATGACAACCCTAAGACTCAAACTCACAAAAGTTTGACAACTTTTAACACAATTAAGCGCTATGACAACCATAAGACTCAAACTCACAAAAGTTTGAAACTGTTAACACAATGCAGCTTTATTAAAAACTGTCCAGAGTATCTCAAAAGAACAGAGAAAATAAATTAAAAAAAGGAGTTCATTCTACAATCTAATCGACTTGATATATAGCAATAGAAGTGTTACAGTATTCACACACGAAAAATAAGGAAATAAGTAGATTTTAACGTCGATTAGCAGTGAAAGCGCTGTTGATATACTGTACAACATAATATTAAGTATGCATACATTCAAGTTCTGAATAAACTCTGCACGAAGAAAAAACAAACAATTTATTTTATTATAACAACATACTATAATGGTGCACAATATATACATAGAAATTAAAATTGTGAACGGTCGTACAAGAAAATATGTTGAATGGAGAACATTATCATGAATTGAAGATAGAAAAATAATCTTATAGAAAACAACTACAGAGTTGCATAGGGGCCGTTAACAAATTCCCCTTCATTCAACTGTGACACACACTATGAAATATTACCATGAGTCACGAAAGAAATAGCCACCGACAAAAGTTAGTAAATTCAAACATCTTAGCTGGTGCATCACGTGTCGTCAAGGATGTTCTGTTCCTAAGTGCGTATTAAATACGTGCATGTATGTACTTAAGCTCACAAACACACACTATGAATAGGGATATAAAAGTGGTAAAGTCACAGAAATTCACTTTAACGAAATTAAACATAATTTCAGTCAACGGAAGATAGTCTACTGGAGGACAAGTAAGAGTAGATTTGTTTGTTATGAATTTCGCGCAAAGCTACACGAGGACAATCTACGCTAGCCGTCCCTAATTTAGCAGTGTAAGACTAGAGGGAAGGCAGCTAGTCATCACCACCCACCGCCAACTCTTGGGCTACTCTTTTACCAACGAATAGTTGGATTGAACGTAACTTTATAATGCCCCCCCCCCCCTGGCTGAAAGGGCGAGTATGTTGGTTGGGACGGAGATTCGAACCCACGACCCGAAGATTGCGAGACGAACGCCCTAACCACCTGGCCATGCCTGGCCAGTAAGAGTAGAAACACTGAAGTCGAAAAGAATTCAAAGAACGAAGTACTACATAAAGAGCCACCGAAAACTTATCGCATATGAATTTCAATAATATGAAATTGAGCGCATTTCAACAGAAGTGCAGTACATAAGAAAACGACTACAAATGGAAACTTCAAGTATAAAAATTGAAGCTTTACAAGTTACAGCAGAAACTTACAAAACTAAATTGTGAAAATCGATTAAAAATGATGGAAGTTTTAGAGAATACAAAAAATATGAGCAGATTCTGGAAAGTCTAAAAAATATCGGAAAAACAAATGTATTACAAAATAGTTTTTTGTTTGTCCTGTTTAAGCACAAAGCTACACAATGATCTATCTGCGCTGTGCCTACCCGGGCATCGAAACTCAATTTTGAGCGTAATAAGCACTCAGACTTACCGTGGAGTCACCAGGGGACAACACTGCTACTTGTACGAAAGTTTTTGTTTGTTAATAAGCAGAAAGATACACAAAGGGCTATCTGTGCTCTGCCCTCCACAGGTATCGAAACCCGGTTTCTAGCGGTATAAGTCATACCGCTGTGCCACTGGGAGATGTACGAAAGTAGCGCTAACATATGCAACAACTGTAATTGGTTACTTTGAAGATCAAATATTTGATATATAGCATTATATTTTGATAGAGGGCTATTTAAAAAAATTATGTATATAATATGGTAAAATAACTAAAACATCAGATATTAAAACTTGTACGGATTGTAAATGACACTATTGTCGTAATACTTACATGAGTAATACTACTTTGGAAAGTATGATTTTTACATGGAGATATAGTTTCTAAAATCAAGAAATTGTATTTTTATGTAAATGTGTGGCAAACGGATAACTTTAGAGTTAGTGTGAATTTACATAAATACCACTTAAGATATCTTGAAAATAGCCTTGTTTCTTACTCAAACCATTTTTTATAATTGTGTCATCAAACCATATTTTTTCTGTTCCCCTTTTTGGTAATGTGATATTAATTTACAAATAAGATTGGAATATGAAAAAAGTTTTTATTACGAGATTCGACTGTCCGTTAAACAAGGTTTAGATACATTTGTTTTATGTTATTGTGTGTTTACAAAATCATTTTAATATTTTAAGTATATTGTTTAAGATACTAAAAATTTAAATTATATCACTTTTACATAGATCTTATGTCTCCGCAGAGAGACATACTGTTTTCCTATTGTTTCTTTTTTTTCCTTCCAAACACTTTACAATCGAACGCCATTTCTTCATTTCTCGGCAGGTTGACTTGGAACTTGATATGGTTATACCTTGGTCCAATACACCCAAAATGTTTAGGTCATTTTTAAGGATTTTACTGGGTCAGAGGTCATACCACCCAAAAATGTATATTTTGGGTTTCTCTGAGGTCATACTTACAGCAATAACATTGGCACAAATATAAATTTTCATGCGCCCAACATAATTACATACACAAAAGTTGGGTTTTTCCATTCCGAGTCTTTTCATGGAGGTCAGAGCATAATTTTCGAGTATATGATCAATTACTCGGCCATATTTTGACCAATTTACATGGGATTTGGTACAAAGATACTATTCTATAGGTCCCACACATTGACGAAAAAAATGGTGGACTTGCCCATTTTTATTAATTATAGGGGAGTCAAGATGCCAAATGCATAATTCTAGGGTTTTTTTGACAATTAATTCGCCGTATTTCGGCCAATTTACATGGGATTTGTGCAAAGACACTTTTTTACAGGTCCCATACATATGCACACAAAAATGTGGGATGTGCCAATTTTTGATTATTTTAAAGGTCAATTACTAAGCCTTGTTTCGACCAATGTACATGGAATTTTGTACAAATATATTCCTTGCAGGTCCCAAATAGAGATATAGACAATTGGAAATTTTTGTTACTTGCTCAATTTTTCAGCGAGGAAAGTATAATTTGGGGTTTTCATGAACAACTTATGTATATGTCAACCAACGTAAATGGGATTTAGTACAAAAGTACCTACTTACAGGTCTAAGCAGTGATATAGGCAGTTTTAAATTTTTCTGTGTTCTCGAGAATGTTGGCATCTTTAATATTGAGGTTTAAATCTTCAAAGTAATTAATATTAACTAAGAAACTAAGGAGCAGCCGAATGAAAGCGCTTTTATTTTTTCACTGGCAAACCTGAATAAAATATGAATATTCAAAATAATGTCTTTATTCGCGTATATATCTATATATATATGTGTGTGTGTCAATATGTATACACACAAACACATGTAGATGCGTTATCATTTACAGCACAAATATATTTTACATATATATATACATACAAAGTGTCATGTTTTTATGTGCATGACATTAGTATGGATGAATGTTATTAATATATCTTCAACAAAATATAATCTTACAAGAGGCCACAGACCAATTGAACTCCACAGCCTAGAATAAGAAAATGAAAATAGCTAACCTGCACGAGATATTAAACAGGATATCGGCATAATTTATTAATGACAGTTCAGAATTATGCAAACGAAATGGATATTCAAAATGTATGGACTCGTTATACCTTCACGATTTTCTATTAAGACTATATGTAAGTGTGTTAGTCTTATGGTAACATCATATCACAAATGATTTATTCATATTATCCTTCAACTGAAATGTTACCTGCCAGACAACTTAAAGAATGACTTCCTACCGATACTTGAAGAAATAAACGTTTCATTTTGAAGAGTTTAATAACCAATTCACCATGAATGCAGACCGGCAGATTTCATTTATTTCATTCATCAGTTGACTCGGCAATCACATAAAGATAATTTCTATATCAAGAACAGTTTGTTTGTTTGTTTTGAATTTCGCGCAAAGCTACACGAGAGCAGTAATTTAGCAGTGAAAGACTAGAAGGAAAGGCAACTAGTCATCACTACCCACCGCCAACTCTTGGCCTACTATTTTATCAACGAATAGTGGTATTGACCGTCATGTTATAACGCCCCCACGGCTGAAAGGGCGAGTATGTTTGGTGAACGGGGATTCGAACCCGCGACCCGAAGATTGCGAGTCGAGTTCACTAACCACCTGGCCATCAAGAACAGAGCAAGCTTAAAGATTCACAGAACTGTAACATAAAACAGCATAAACTACACAGACATGTCACCAGTATTCTAATATCAAAATATTTTGTATTCCATATATGGAAAAACACGAACAGTATTATAGTGCAAAAACATGGTCTATCTTCTACACATCAAAAACTTAACTTTGAATTCTTAACAATAAAGACATCGATTTTAAAACTTCCATGTTTCCAATTGCATCTAAATGTTCAGAATGAAACGGGATTTTCTTTTCCCTACGTTAATGATCGTATTAATGTGTATGGGTCATTATTTATCTGGTACATACAAGATTCCCATGTAATGACTGCAAAGTTCGGATAGGTAGTCCTTCCCCATTCCCCGCGTACTCTTGACCTAATACCCTCTTTAGGGTTTTTTGTCCTCCAAATAATGATTCACATAAATAACACCTTAAGACAATTGAAGTTCATAAAATATTATAGATTCTTGTATTTTACCGAACTTGTAGGAAGAAGCTGAGGGTAGAGATGCATCATACTTAACAAAAGACTACATGTTGAGAGCTGATGTCTGACTAGCTAGAACCTCAACACTATTAGTTTATATATTTGTTGGTTGTAACCCTGATTTGGTTGATCCCATTGCTTACTAAAACTCTGCACTATAATTACGGTGTAAAACGATAATTTCAACACACTATACTAAAAATGACTGATTTTCTTGAGGTGTCTTAAGGCAAACTCATCAAAATAGTGCAGTTATAGGCATAGATTATCATCCTTTCATGACGTGTTACAATATAAAAACATAAGTCCTATTTGTATTATGACAAATGCTTATGATATATGAATATGTATATCCTCCACATACACAGGAATATGTAATTGTTAAATGGATTTAATATATTTCAAGTAAACTGTTTTAACCCATCTGAAATACTACCCATATTCTATAGAAACAGTGAAATACAAAACATATACATTAACAGTCCGGGCAAAAAATACAGCTTGCCTCACAGTACGGTACAGCCGAATCTTACATTTCAGTTAATATGTATAGGGCGTACTGAGATGACGTATACCTTATACGTAATGTTATGAACAAATTTCGTGATACACAAGTTATCACAATATTACCATTACGAAAATAAATTTTCAGTAACAGTTCACAATGAAGCAGCAAGTCTTTAATCATCGTGTAAAGACGATATGCAAAATCTGATGACACTATTTGCTAATAAATTCTTCAACAATTGTTAGTGTACAAAAAATAAAAATAAATTAAAAGGCTTTAGCTATCTTTGGTTCGGTCTTATCTCACCATGGCACTCACTGCTTCATTCGAACATTAGGACTAAACGGTATAAGAGCTGACAGCGTACTTCCATAATCATCTGGATAATTCCAATAAGTGGTTGAAACAGTAATAAGCGCATACTCAAACAACTGCTCTGGTTTTCCTTCAGATGAGAAGGTCAGTCAATATATGAAACGTTTCAAATGCCTATACAACTGTAATTATATTCATTTAACACCTGCCATACGAACCAGCCCAACATCTTTTAGTACTGAGTCTAGAGTCGTCAACAGGGGGGTCCATTCCAGAAACTGGTGATTTAGGGTTATTTTGATAGATCTCGATAAATGAAGCTCGGCACAACTTCTAAACAAACAAAAAACAACAAAACTAAATATTAATGAAAATATTACATGATGAGATCTATGTGGATTATACTATGGTGGTACCATACTGGGCATTATACCATTCTTATATTTACTTTTCATTGCAGAAATGGCATTTTTAATTTGTGATTCGCCAGGGAAATCATCTTGTAATGCATCGTACATCTGCTTCAACTTCAACACTGCATCTTTGGGCTTTATTGTGTCGTTAGTTTCACACAATACTGAAACTAATGATTTATTATATACGATTCCAATCCCCCTTTATGAAGTTAACGGTACTATTATGTCCGTTTTTTATGTTTCGTTGTTAATGCAGTAAATCAGTTGACGAATCTCCGATTCAGCTGGTATGTTAGATCGATTGGGATATCTTCGAATAAGTTCTTTCCTCATCCAACCTGGACATGAGGTTTAGCTTAATCACTACACTTAAACCATCACATTCACAGCAACATCTAGAACATTTCAAGTATGTTTCATTGCTACACCGTTTTACTTTAGAAGTTAACTTCTCCATGTTGACTCTCATGGTCTTGGGTCAGGTCACGGGTCTGGTTCAGCGACCTTGACCTCGAAAACAGTGTGAAACGTCTTCTTTTTTTGGCTAATCAAAACAATCCAAACCTTTCCGGCATGACTCTCTTTTTTTTTTTTTATCCACATCAAAATGTTCGTGTGGCTGTTCTTAAATCATTGAACAGACCTAAGATCTATTTTAGTAAACAAGAAATGCTATATGCTCCGATTTCTTTAAGTAAAAAGATAGGATTTTCTAAAACCTCAGTGTTGATATATAATGCGTTTGAATAAAGTTGTAAACACATTTCGCTGAAGATGTCAAGAAGATATATAAGCGAACACACGGACAATATTCAAAGTTCACAAACGTCGCTATAGGCCACAGAGCTTTTGAAACCGTTGGTAAATTATTCAAATGCACGTTCTGCTTACGTTGTGCATTTTCTTTCTTCAAGATAAAAAAAAAGAATTTAAAACTTATTGGAGAAAATATTTATAGAGTTCCGCATAAGAAAGACGGTTAGAAGGAGCGAAAATGAAACCAATATAGACGAGAATCTTTTCCGCTGTACAATAGCTTACTCACAAAAAGGTCATAATAATCATTTACAACACGCAAAAATTTCATCAATCACCATACATGTCATGTTCTTAACACACATTAATACGGACACGGCAAATTCGTCAAACACAGCGTCGTCTCACTGGGACATTTACTATTTATAAGCTTTTTTAAAAAACACTTAGAAAATTTATGAACTTTGTATGACTGACGGCCAAGAGAAAGGAGTGAAGAAAAAATATATAACAGAAAATAAGAACAAAGAAAATAAGTCTATAGTAAGCCTGTCGGAAAGTGTCTAATTCCAAGAAGTCGTCTCATATAATTATTCGTTTTAGCTTTCGTAGTCAGGGAAACTGCAGTTGATGTTATATAAACACGTCTAGACGCCGTTGGTTTTTTTTTTTCTGTGCAAGTTTTGAACTTGTATTAAGTTGAAAAAATACAAAGGTGTCAATCATTTTATTAATACCACACGTGAGTAATTCGTCATTCTCGTGTCTTGTGCCACAGCCTTGCTGTCGGATACAAAATGTCCCGACAACTGTCTATTTCTCGTTTTCCTTAAGTTTCCTATGTCCAAACAACATGGCTTTGCACTAGATGTAATTTATAGAAAACACGGTTGTATTATCTTATATGTATTGTGCATTATTTGAAGGTATGTTGGCGCCTCTGAACCCATGCTAGAGACTACACCTAGGAAAACACCATCAATAAACCAAAAATTAAACATTCCACATAACAAAATTTGATGTGATACTCAATCTTTCCACCCACATTAACACAGTGTTGAGTCATCATATTAGCTGCTACGTTACATACCACGCATGATATGAAAACAAGTGCAAATGAGCAACTTGCTATTAATCTTACAGAAAGACTTTCTATACCGAAAAATAAATATGTACTGTGTATTTGTTAAAGGTGTGTGTGCTCAGGTGCCGGTAAGCCCATTTTTCATTTATGACGTTTATGAATATAACTCCAATAACCCTGGAAATATAAACTTTTCGTCTAATACTTTTTGGGCCTCCCTATATACACATTTACATTAGCTTTATATTAACTTTTTAATTACAAATGATTAAACTCAAAAAGTTCAAAACCTACTCTGACATGCTTTACTGAATATCCTTTTTTTTCACCCTTCAAAATACACATGAGGAATTAAATTATCATTTATAATACAAATGACAGTATTGTTTCTATATAAATTATTTTCAGTTTTAACTCTCATAGAATAAACTTATACATACATTACGTAATGAAAATATAAGCAACATTCAGGCATAACAACTATATTCAAGAAATGCCACATCACACTACAGCAACACTAATTTTCCATTTGCTTTACGACATAAAAACTCTAATTCTTCTAAATGAAATATGATTACAGACTTCCAGTGACACACACACACAATGAATTCGTTCAATATACCATCCTGGCAATTATAGAACAAGTTATGGAGTGGTTCGTGTAAATAATGGTTAGTACGTCAACGCACTGATGTGTACTTTCATGGAGTGAGTGTGAAGGGGCTGCACCTTATTGATTCCAATAAAAACAGCGTATAAAATTACAACATCCTTTCAACACTGGAGAGCTCATTACAGCAAACACTGCGTAGTAAAATAATATATCATTTAAGACTCAATTTAAACCATTAGCGACTGCAAACAATTATTGAAAAAAGTCTACCTGTTGGTCGATCACATAAACACATTACCTCAGAGGCGTGAAATGGGGGGGGGGGATACAACGCATCATGACTGTGTTGTAAAACGGATAAGTACAGGGTGTTTGAAAACATTACACTGGACAAGTTATAGTATATTCAAAATATTCCTTATGGAAACATACGTTGTATATCTTAAATACTGTAAAAAGTGTTTTAATAGTCACGTAATAACTAAGAGCAATTTAAACCTAATTTTTTCATGAAAAATAAGTTAGTCCGTTTTAATATGCTGTGTTGTTGAAGGTTACTTATACGTTATCGGCAAAATGAGCATTATAAAGAAATATATCAAGTGCTGAACAACTATTACAGTAAGAACTATCGACGTAAAAAGTATTGAAATTGTCCCTTCTAGTGTAAATTGGGCTTTTACTTTCACTCTACGAGTTTGAAAAGTCTGTATTTGTTTGGAATTTCGTGCAAAGCTACACGAGGGCTATTTTGCTGGCTTTCCCTAATTTAGCAGAAATACTAGAGGGATGGCAGCTAGTCATCACCACCCATCGCTAACTCTTGGGCTACTCTTTTACCAACGAATAGTGGGATTGACCGTAACGTTATAATGCCCCCTCGGCTGAAAGGGCGAGTACGTTTGGTGGGACGGGGATTCGAACCCGTGACCCTCAGATTGCGAGTCAAGTGCCCTCATCACCTGGCCATGCAGGGACAGTTTGAGAATATTAATCAGCAGTGCCTTTCCGTTTGTGTGTGTATATATATATATTAATGGTGTTACACCTTTATGACCTTTAGATCAAAGCTCCGTGTTACACTTCATGCAAGCAAAATTGATTTTTTTTCTTCTTTCACTACATATGTTTGTTTTGTAAGTTTTAAAAGATACATATTAAATAGATTTAAGAATTAAGGGAAATTTCTGACCAAAAAGTCATGGTCACCTTTCTTACATAAAGCGCGGAGGAAGTCATAATTTTATACACAGGGCTAAGTCACCGAGCCTTTTTAAACCCTTGTCGCCCGTGTCGTTCAGAAACGACTGGATATATTCGAATGTACGATTATGGAAAAAGAAAATCATACCACGCCGAAAATCAGTCTTTCTTTTGTTGTTTGTCATCGACACGAAAATCGTTATTTGTTGGGCAAATTTTCAGATAGTTCCAACAGCTGGATGCGCGTGGACAAGTCGAATTTGCCACGCCCTCACCTGCAATCAGCTTTAATCTTGCTTGTGAAACCGTGCCTTCACCAACAAAATACAGGACCGTCTCTTGATGATTTTGTCATCAGTTTGCGCTTGCAAGTAAAAGTGCAATTACGTGTATCACGCAAAGCCACACACCCATATATGTCATCGGACAAGATGTATATAGTAACACACAAACATACATACGTGTTTTTATATATATGTATGTACACATACACAGTTATATATCTTGTATATCAATTTAGGTAAACCTATACCAGCTTAACACTCAACTGATGTACGACTTCATCGTATTTATGTTTCATTTGGGACTTTATGTGGTGTACAGACATAATTCAACATTAAGAAACAGTAGCGACTCGTAAAAAGCATGATGCCTACTATTGTTGAAATCGGGAGTGGGCGGAACACACAAGCAGGTAAGTCTTTTTCCCACGCTTTACTAAAGCCTAATTCTCTAAATTACCCATTCCTATATATTATAACAATAGCGTGAACGTAGGGAGGAGGGGGGGGGGTAAAAGAAAGGTAGAAAAAAAAAGTAGCTACCTAACGGGAAAAACTAGGTTCTGAATAATTCGACAAATTGTAATCACAATTATCACGTGTGTGTGTTTTCAGTTTGCTATTATATGTATTTATTGGCAAGTCAAAATAACAATACTATTCGTAAGTATGCACAAAACACTATTCATTCCTCAGGTAAATGGGAAACTCAAAATGACTTAATGAGTGTTGCCATCAACGACAATTACAGAGAAGGGAAGATACTATAAGTTTGGCCCGACATGGCCAGGTGGTTAGGGTGCTCGACTCGCAATCTGCGGGTTCGAACATGCTCGCCCTTTCAGCCGTGGGGGCGTTATAAAGAGACGGTCAATCCCACTATTCGTTGGTAAAAGAGTAGCTCAAGAGTTGACGGTGGATGGTGATGACTAGCTGCCTTCCCTCTAGTCTTACACTGATAATTAGGGATGGCTAGCGCAGATAACCCTCGTTTAGCTTTGCGCGAAATTCATAACAAACCAAACTATAAGTTTATATATACGGAAATCCTGCTGTATGAACAAGAATTTATCTCGATAGTAATATATTCAACTATCCAGCTTTGATGAACATCAGGCAAGCACACAAATAAAAGTTTCTAAAGAACAAAATACCACAAAATATTATCAAAAGGCAGATGGACAGATTTGCTTCAAGATACTTCTGGTTCGTTCACATTGGGTTCGTTTGTCGGCTCTTTCTCAGGTGTCACAACGAACGGTTAAATCTCTTTTAAAACAGAACCCAACTTAACTGTCTTTCAATATGTCACCTATAGTACATCAATACAAAAATAAATGCCAATTATAGTACATTTCTCTTCTTCGACTCTACGATTTTAAACCTATTTATCAACCAATGCAAAGACACAAACACAGCGCAACTGTTGTCAAAGTACGACATTGATTCCTACTTACCTGAACCAAGCTATCTAACAGGGAATAGTAACAACAAATGCGATATTTTCATATTGTTCTGACAACAAAGGCAATTACAGCCTGTTATAAAACCACAAAAACGTAATTGACTATTTGACATTGATATGGTCATCATGACTGATTTGCAAAACAACGATTATGATATATATATGTTTCATTTCTTGTATAAGAGTACAAGTTAATTAATATCCATTAAATTGAAATAATTTTATTTCCAATAAGTGGAAATGATCAAATCAAATGTTCATTAGAAGTGGAGATTTGTCAATTCTCAACAATCTGTGACTTTTTCTACTTCCTTCCCTCAGAAACAGGCAAAAAGAAAATAAAAATAATCACGAGAGAAAAAAAATTAAAGCACAAAACAATAAAATAAAAGGATGCTTTCCATTAACGGAGCTAAGCTATCTTCGCTAAAAATTACTCACGAGCGTAATTTTTCCTATAACATAAAGTACACAGATTCTGACATGACGAATCATGGGGAATTATCTGATGACTTATGAAGCCAAGCGCGGATAAAAAAAAACTGGTTTGGATCATAAAAACTAGAAATGGAAACACGTTCAGTTCCATTTCATGTAAAAACTAACGTATACCAGTTTTTCAATCTCTTAATCTCTCTTGTTATATGTCAACTCGACATGAGTAATATACCCCCAACATTGTGCAATAAAACCTTTTTTATATGTATAGTTCCATTTTGGCATTCTAAAATGTTCTATTATTTCTGACTTTGTTTAAGTAGGATGGTTTCACAATTTTAAATGAATAAATCTCAAATCTTTTGACAATTACCTAAGTTGTTCATCATTCTTTTGCTGAAAATTTAAACAAGCGCGAATCAATTGATCTACAGTGTTTTATATGTGTTGGTGAATGAGATGTTTTTAGTTTAAGTTATGAAAAAGTGCTAAAGTGTGTGTGTGTGTTATACGGATATAGATATATACACATACAGGGTTTTGCAGAGTTTCTTGATAAGTTCGGCCTTCAATAAAATGATACAGCTTTACGAAGTTGTAAAATATTGAACATGGCTACATGTTATCGGATGAAATCTGTCAAGTGCATCAACATAACAGACGATACACAACTGACTTTAGGTATATCTCCATAGTACAAAATCAAGTGGACCATCCAACAGCATGTCTATTACGTCACGTGGATGACCACAACCAGCAGCCATGTGGTGATCATTTCGGTAACCAAGGTTTCGTGTTCTTCAAGGTCTTAATGGTATATCCACTCCACGAAGAACTTATATTACACCATGATGAACATACTCGTTTTATTGACGTTGGGACACGCCAACAAATTTTGATAAAAACAAACATATACATGCAAACTTACAAGTGTTAAGCGTATTAAATACGACGTTCTTAAATACAGTTAGTGCGTGTGCGTATGTACATATATATTTCAATATACACTTGTTGAGGCTTAACATCCCATAGGACTTAAGCATAGCTAAAACCTGGGGTTCGATTCTCCGCGACGACAGTGTAAATATACCCATTGTGTAACCTTGCACTAAGAAAACATCAACCAGTCGTATTGAAAACATTTTTTCGCCTTTTGATATTGTAAATATAGTGTATGAAAATGTCATACTGATCACAGTTTCAAGTTGGGTGCTATACGGCCACTTCCATTTTTAGATATATCTGACCATTACATAGTAATGTTCCAAGATATTAGGTCGTCAAGAAATTAATGTCGCGTTTTGGAATACTTTCAATAACCACCCTCCAAAAAACGTACATCACGTATAATAGTTAAACGAACCGCATAAACGTCACGTTAGTGTAGTCTATATAATGTGTAAAGTTTAGTATACTCTAATCCCTTATAGTGATGGTACACGAAGAGACACACATTGAATACAAGAAGGGAAACAACGCCTCTGTAGCCACAAAGAATATCAAAGAAGTTTATGGAAATGTTTTAAATGTTCGTAAGTGTCAACGATGGTTCAGCAAATATCGTTCAGGTAACTTTAGCCTTAAAAACTGTGATGGCAGGGGCCGACATGTTAAAGAGGACATCGACATGTTTTTGCTTCAAAGCCGAGTGATTTCTTTAATCAGGGCATTAA
>NW_013665811.1:648013-658909 GCF_000517525.1 Limulus polyphemus | reverse complement strand
TTCGTTTTTTTCATCTAAAAAAGCGACATTAATTTATTGACGACCTAATAATTAACCCTGTCAATTGCTGATCCTGACAAATGACATCGCAATGTGATTAAAACCATTTTGGTTACAAGAAGTGTTCCAATTTTCTTTTATATTAATGGATTCATATCATGTAAGCACTGGGAACAACTTCGTATTCACAGATTCAACAGTTTTTAGTTCAAACTTTCGCACAAAGCTATACAAAGGGCTATCTCACCAAAATCGTCCCTAATATTCAGATACTAGACTACAGCAAATGGAGCTTGTCAAAATCATCCACCGCCAACTCTTGGGCTTCTCTAATCTAACTGAATAGTGGAATTCGACATACTATTATAGAGCATCCACGGCCTCAAAGTGCGGAGCGGCATTTTTAGGCAAAAGGACGCAAACCATCAATTGTTGGATTCAGAAAACTATATGTATTTATGGCAAAGATACAAGGCTATCTGCTGCTGTTCCTAATTTTGAACTACTGACAAAAGGGAAGGCAGTCAGTAAGCAGCACCACACCAACCATCATAAGGGATTAAATTCCACTCTCATAACAGCTTAAAATAGAGAATATTTTGTGTTATCATCCTGGTTTGAACCCAAATCATCAGGGCCAATCCGCACTCCAGGAACTCGTATGAAAATTGACAATACATTTTTAGCCTGAACACGTTGTAACAAAAATTATAATTAGCCAAATATATCGATAATAGGATATAATGCGGTAGCGATGAACAAAATATTTGTTGATGAATAAAATAATAACAATGTCTGCCACATTTTATGATTATAAACAGCTTAAAATATGAAAGTTCACTTCAAATTCAGTAATATTTCTTCTCACAATTATAATTTTAGATGACTTGGGCGTATATTTAACAGTATATATGTGTAATTTCTGGAAACTTCTGGGATGCAAATTTCCCATTTTATCATCATCTATAATTTTTTGCTTTTTTTGCAAAGATCACTAAATCTCTCTATTTCATCCGATTTGCTTCTCCGAGTAAAAATACTGTGTGTCACATTGCTAGACAAAATACTATCATATTTGCTTTTAATAACCTAAAAATCCAATTAAGGTTTTAAACAACACTGTATGTAAGTTAAGTAACCAATGTTTTATGGTAAGCTACAAGCTAGACGGGGACGTAATGTGGGTACACCAGAAACCTGATGAGATCGTAATAATAAAAACAAAGAACTATAGGGTGAGGGCAACATGAGATGCCCAATAGCGTTTTGGTAAACGTTGGCCAAGAAGAGATACATTGTCAAAAATATAAAGGCACACATCTAATTAAATCAAATCATAATGTGGATTGCTGAAAGTTTGATGGTAAATAATGAATTAAATGAGATCGTAATATGGTTTGTGAAACGCTGTATGGCATATCAAAAAGTAAATTAAATTACAACGTGGGCTGCAGAAGGTTATATATTAAACCAAGAACTAGATAATATCGTAATATGGTTTGTGAAACGCTGTATGGCATATCAAAAAGTAAATTAAATTACAACGTGGGCTGCAGAAGGTTATATATTAAACCAAGAACTAGATAATATCGTAATATGGGTTCCCAAAAGTTCGTGATAATCTATGAAAGATCGAGAGATGGGGTACCATTTTTTTATAGCAAAGCCACATCAGGCTATCTACTGTGCCCACCGAGGAGAAGCGAAACCTGATTTTAGCGTTGTAAATCCGTAGACCTACCAGTGGCCTATCGGGGGACCCTCTGGGGCACCAAAGGATATATATATAATGCTTGTCTTGCCATCTATGGCAAGTTGCAAAACAGATGAGAAGTGCATACGGTAAACTTAAAGTAGTTGAAAAAGATTGCCCCTCAGTGGCATATTGATAATTCTGTGGATTGATAACTCTAGAAATCGGGTTTCGATACCCGTGATGGACACAGAACAGATAGCCCATTGTGTAGCTTTGTGCTTAACAAGAAACAAAAACTAAAGCAGATCTTAATTTAGGAAGCTGCAAGCTATATTACAAACCACGAACCAGATGGGAGAGTAATGTGAGTTTGCCAAAGATTATATGCTAAATAACGAAGCAGCTGATATGATAATAGAAATTTTTCAAGAGGTTATATTATAATCAACAAACTAGCTAAATTAGGTATATAAAAATTTTCAAGAAAACAAGTAAGCCACATATTAACTGAGAGAGCGATTTGGGTTTCCAAAAATCACGTGAAACATCATAAGCTAGTAATATGAATTTTCAAAAGGTTATAAGAAATTCAGTTAATACAGGTATAGAGAATTTTAAAAAAAAGAACCCAGTAAACCACGATCTAAATGAGAAAATCATTTAAAGTTTAAACGATCACCGAACAAACCACGAACTAGATCGTAAGTTAATAAAGTAAATTTTCAAAGTTAAATGGTACAACATGAACATGGGCCAGATTAATAGTTGACTTTTCCAAGGATACGTGAATCATATGTTACTCGTGGTCATAATAACGATTTTTAAAGGCTATACAATAAAAAGGTCTTGATAAAGTCGTCATTGGTTGTTAAGGATTCCACAACAAACCAAGATCACATTGGATTCTTAAATATTATATAATATGTAAGAATTAAAATCAAGTCGTGATGGGTCGTTCAAGAGTTTTTGATAATCTTAGATCAAAATAAATTCGTAATGGTTTATTGAAGTTTATATGAAAAAACTAAGATCAAAGAGAAATCATACTGCATATTGGCAAATTTATATCAGACTCTTATGGATTGTAAAAAGTTACACAGCAAACTATGCTACTAATTACATTTATTTTTGTTATTGTTTTGTTGTTGACTCAGATGTGGGAGAAATAACTTTGCCTCTTACTAATTTCACAGAATCGACACCGTGTTCAAATTACGAATACTCAGTTGTTAACGGTTTTCTTTTCATAATACAAAAATAATATGCAGGTCCTTCGTCTTTTCATTAAACAATCACTAATATGAAAAATATGTCTCTTCTAGTTCTTTAGCAAGTCGATTTGAAAATCCAGTTTCAAAATTGAACAACTTTCGAGCATTCTATTACTACGGACTTTACGCAAGTTTGATTTTAAAATTTCGATAAAGAACACTGTATCATGTATTACTATGTTGTAAAAGTCATACATACATACATATATTTGGCGCTAATACGATATTATAGGTTTTACGCTGTAAGATACAGATTGTTTATCGGGCGAAATCTGGGAATCAACAGAACGTTTTGGATATTTGTTAATAAAAGATGTCATAGCCTGTGAATGAAATCTATATAATGCATTTCCAAAGAATTCGATCAATTCCTAGATTCCGAATATAAATACACACACAAGTTTAACTAAGAATGGAACAAAAATGAAAGAAACTTGATTTAAGATGTTCTTATTTTTGTACAGCACAGAACAAAACAAACAAAAAAAAAACCATTTGGTCCAGGGAAAATGACCAGATTTTAGCAGGCTCTTCAATAAGATACATTGCCTTTTGTGGAAATAAAAAAAAATATGTATTGCATTATTTCCTGAAATTTTTTTATTTCCTTATACTTTTCTCCACTTGTCGCTTTCTGCCTGATATTGATTTTTCTATTTTTTTTTTAAATCAATGCGAGAAAAGAAAAATAAACAAAAGTTTAAGACACTTTAAATAGTTTTTAATAATTAATTGGTTGCGAGTTTTGGAATACTAAGAAAGTGCTTAAACAAGCCCAACTATGAACCTGTTATTAACGTCCTGGGTCAAGGGATCATAATGATATACATATATATATATATATATATATTTACTTTTAAACTGGCACAGACATACTCACAGTTCTGGAATACTAAGAAAGTGCTTAAACAAGCCTAAATATCAACCTGTTATTAACGTCCTGGGTCAAGGGATCATAATGATATATATATATATATTACCTTTAAACTGGCACAGACATACTCACAGTAAGGGGAAAACACATTTAGTAACTTACCACGTGAATTATTAATAAAAAGGTAGCGTACAATTTTACTTGCAGAACTGTGTATTTAGCTCTTTCTTGGAACTATACAAGTTTCTTCCAGCTTTGATAGTAGAGTCCACAATATGATCTGCAAACATACAACACTGAGATAAAAATGCGCAGTAGAATAAATGAAACGATAAATATTTTTCTGACTTTCATGTACAACAGTGACAGAATTAACTTTTCTTCCATTTAGGTATGGGCAAATAATAAAAATGGTTATATAAAAAATTATTCGCGCGTAAGTAATTACATCAGAAACTTTAGTGCATAACTTTTTTCGTGTATTGCTGATAATTACGTGGATTACTTTAAGATAAACGGTCTATATCAATGTTCAGTGTTATACTTCTATATTTATAAAAAAATATGATAATTTTATTCTATGTCATTTTTCATGTTTTTTACTTGTACACTCACTAATTAACACTATCAGTTTTTGTTTACATTTTCTGTTCCTTGGTCGGTGTAGTTGACAGTTATGACTAAAGAGAAGTTACTTGAGAAATTTTCCATGCATGCCGTATTTCTTGCGTTAAGTAACCATATCACCTGAGATACTGTTACATATTAAGTGTTCAGTTCTAGAAACAAAATTGAAACTGTTAAAATAGATGTAAAGAGTCCCTTCGATTTTCGCTTAGCTAAAAATGGGTTATATTGTGCTGCAAAAAAAGCTTATTTACACGACGTGATGGAATATCTCTTGATCATGTAATCATATAAGGATTGCCTTTCAACCATAAGAATATTTTCCCCAGCATCTAAGCATAGCCAATAAAATAATCATAACTGTCATTTTCTTTAATTATTTTTTTTTACCATGATCATCCATTTCTTGACTCTGAGTTTCATTACTGAGCCACAACCATCCCATTTCTAATACAGAGGGATAATTCTTAACTAAGAACGTATCTCTTTTAGTGTTCCCCAACGAACATTTTAACACAAGTGTACATTTATAAATTTTAAACTTTAAGCATAAAAGTATTCCATTCCTTAAACCCATGCTAGGTTATTCAGTCATAAAAAATATTTTCCGGCTCGAAACTTTGACCTTTTATTAAACGTTAACAATTTCCTGGTCATCAGTTTTACTTATTAACATAAAACAGGTTTAAATTTACTGGTCTCTAGCTTAACCTTTGATTCCAAAGGTGCACTTTTTTTCATGGCACTGCGTTTGATTATAAGAACACAGAAAATCTCCAACCTCCTGGAACTAGATTTATCAACCATACATAGAAATGTTATTATCTTGTACTTGACCATCACGCAAGAATAACGAAATTTATGGTCCTGATGAGATCCATTTTCTTAATAATACAGTATCCGATTTTCTGACCAATGGTTTAACGTTTTAACCACAAAGTTATCCTATTTTCTGGTTGTGATATTTATCTTTTAACTATTGTTTGTTTTGAATTTCGCGCAAAGCTACACGAGGGCTATCTGCGCTAGCCGTCCCTAATTTAGCAGTGTAAGACTAGAGGGAAAGCAGCTAGTCATCACCACCCACCGCCAACTATTGGGCTACTCTTTTACCAACGAATAATGGGATTGATCGTCACATTATAACGCCCCCACGGCTGAAAGGGCGAGCATGTTTGGTGTGACGGGGATTGCGAGTCGAGCGCCCTAACCACCTGGCCATTCCGGGCCGTTTTAACTATTAACGTTCCCTATTTCATTATACTGAACTTTACTTCCCATACAATGTTCTCGTTTCCTGGTTACTTTACTCAACATCTTGAACATAAATGCATCCTATATACTGACTCTAAACTGGACTTTTAGCCATAAATGTTTTCGAAGTTTAAATTTTAGCATTAAAAAAAGTCTCATTTCGTGATAAAAAGAGTATTAGTTGTTAACAATAAAGTTGCTTTTACATAAAACTGGAATGTTCAAAGTTTGTGCCCAAAATTATTTTTGAATTACCATGCGGACGAACAAAAAATACAAACGTTACTGACAACCCTATATTCTCAACAAATACCGTTAGCGTGTGTAATTACGAGGTTCCTTCAAAATATTGGATTTTCTAGGATAATTAAACTGAGACAACGGAAAAACCTATAAACCAATGAAAGTCTTCAGCATAATCGAGGTCCAATTACAGTTGCAACTGTATACTAGGGCAGAAACGGTATGCGCGTGACAATAGTGAAGTAAAAGCCAATGATAGTGGTCAACATAATCACAACGCATGTAATAAACAAATGGCTTATCAACAGTAGCACGTGATGATGTGCTCAATATTCTAATCAGGCAATATAATAGGCATAGTAATAATATGAAGAGAGTCTTCCTCTCAGACTTTATATATATATATATACAAGACATAGTACAGCACGTTACAAAATCTGCTTACTGAAGTTTATAAATCAAGCTAAAATTACAAAGCGAAACCAAAAATTATATCACAATCAACTCTGGAGACACGTGCAATAAGAACATGTAATGATATTATAAAAAATACCATTATCAAAATGAGAGTTTAACTAAAAAGAACTTTGAAACATTACAGCACTTGGCTAGACGTACAACAATGAATCATCGCAATCAGTAACTTCAATATGAAAACCGAGTTGTTTGGTTACCATTTTCTTGTTATACTTCTATAACTGTTATTTCACAAATGTCTGTTCACAGAGGTATACAACACATAATAACCACCAATCACTTTCAGACTAAGCACTAACGTGAACAAATGACAGTTTTGATGACCATTTCGTGTTCGAATGTTTAAAACCATCCTAAACATATATATGTTATCGGGTAAATCGAAATGACTACATAATATGAAACACAAGTTGCATAAGTTGATTGGATAAGGTAGTTATTTAATTCGGAATTACTTATAGTTAAATTTCAAAATTATCTGTATTCTATTTATATGAAAGTATTTATTAAGTAAAAGAACGTTCATTGCTTAGAAGAAAAAAAAGGTTTATTTAACGAATTTTGTGACCCAATATATTGAAACTGAAACTAAGTATGTTGCATTTGATAATAAATAATGATTTTTGAACACGTTAAAATTAGCACTCCAGTGGCTCAGCAATAAATCTGAAGGCTTATGATGCTAAAAATCGGGTGTTGATACTCGCGGTGGGCATAGCACAGATAGCTCATTGTGTAGCTTTGTGTTTAACAACAAAGAAGTTAAAAGTAAAAACGGTATTTAAACGGTTAAATATATCGTAGTGCTAAAACCATACATTTTACTTAAATCGAACCTGAACGACATGCGAAGTTGGTTGGACCTATTACGATTTCAAGGTCTGTGGTGAACTTGGTAACGTAGAACTGTTATTATTGAAACTATATGATAAAACCAACATGCCAAAATGCAATGTAATAGTTATTTTATTCCATATCGCATATTCTGAGATGCTTTAACTGAATGTAGATGACTGGATTTATGTAATTTTTAACAACCCAGAAGAGTACCTTTGTTTGATATGGAACTTTATGAGTTGGGCTTTACTCATCCATTAAGTGGCATGCATGTCACAAATCAACATGAAACGCCTCTTGCTAGCAGCTAGATAAACAATCGGTGAGATTTTTTTAGAATAGTTCTAAAGAAGAACGAATCCGTCTTCACCTGGATGACATTGAAGAAGAGTGTTCATAGTCGCTCCATCTAGCAACAATGGTACTGGAAGAAATCGGTATAATCAAACAGTTTCTATTCAGTGATCTAATCCTTCTAGCTTGAAACGTTATATTTACAAAGGATGAAAATGGCATATAAGTAACAGTGGTGTTAGTTCTGTCATTGAAAGTAAAACAAAAACAAAAAAGAAAAAAAACCCGACAGAACAACAGGAAACCATCTTGCCATTATGCTGTCAACTTAATTAACTCTTATGTATCTCTCTCTCTCTATATATATATATGTATATAAAGGAGTTTTTGGAAGTTATATAGCCATTTAAAGTTTTACTAACTATATTTTCAAGCTAAAAAACACACAAATAAACTGGGTTTTAAACCAAAGAGATATGAATTGTTATAAGGTTAACAACACCCAATTATAGTCCCACAACGTTGATATCGAAAATATTTTATGGAGGATTTCATTTAATGTCTGACAGGAATAAGCTGTCATATCTGTTACACAAGCCAAGGCAGAGCATTCCGTCACAAGTTAGCAAGAGCAGTCGACCAGATTATATACGATTACACTGTTTTACTTTCAAGTTTAAAAGTCATATGAATGAGACTGTTCGCTATACTTTACCATTTCTAATAGTAACAAATGAGGTTTTGATGCGAAACCTTCAATTTTACACTGCATCACAATTTTACAGAAATAGTTCAACGTTTACCTTTGACTGACTTCAATACGAGATTAAACCTAAAATTTGTTATTAGGTGTTTTCAAACCGATTGGTGCCCTATGCTATAAATGGGCCGAATGGCCAGGTCAGAGGCCCTAAAGTTTACGTATAGCCTTTACTAATTTATCTAAAACTGCTGACCAAAAGGAGGAAAAATTTGTCAGTTACTTTTAACAGCTATCAAATTTCTATTTTGAGCTCTTCAGTTTGTATTTTTCGACAGATTTGTCATTAACAATAATACGTTAGAATATTTATAGAATTATGATAAAAGATGGAAAAAAAGTTGTTTCAAAAGCTGTGTAAGCTTTTGTGACAATTAGTTTACCTAAATGTACGTGTATTTTAACCCATTGACAGCAGCTGCTATAAATATTAAGTGTACCAGCCGTACACCGTATACGGCGAATCAGCAGTCAATGTGTTAATGATTCTTGCTAACCTTAACTCTAGAATTACCGATGGGGTCTGTATGAGCTGTCGATATTGAAATTAATTGTATTAATTATGACTGAGGTTTCTATATGAATTTTACGTAGAAAATGGGTATTTTAACTCAAATGGTCGGTTCCCGAGTGTCGTAACAGGAAAAGAAAACCTATGAAATCACTCAACATGTGGACCCCATTGTTAGCAGTAATTTAAAGGTTAATGTAAACCTTTTGATTTACTAAAATAGCAAGTGTGTTATGTTTTATGATAAAATAGATCGATTGGTTTACCGAGTTAAAATCTTATTAATAGTCGGAAAAAGAGTATGAATTACATTATCAGTTAAATGTTTACGTAGTGGTGATATGTCGTATTTATCATTAAACAAAGTTACATGAAAATTGTGTTAATTCGGTAAGTTATCATTATTTCCGTTGTTCTTACGAGCGCTTCACTTTTCCAACACCATAAGGTTTCTATTTATTAATAACGAGAGGAAATATTCAAATAATGTACAAGTGTTTACAATGATGATAAATTTTCATAAAGAGGGATGTTTATATGTGCTGTTTGAGTGTACCATCAACATTTGGAGAATAAAACTTTCATTTTTTTCTCCTTAATTTAGTAAACATTGATTTCGTCATTTTACAAGTTTTATAATACTGCTCATCAATGAGCGTGGCCATCATGGGGTTGGAATGTCAACTTCAATAAGTTTTACTAAATGTCCCCACCACGTGATCTGCTGTTATAACTTACTCTATTTAATATCTTTTCACAATTGTGTGCAAGCGATTACTGGTAGTTGTTAAAGTGAAACGTCATGACCCGAAGCGCCCATATCTCTGCTTCTAATAAAAATTATAGCTATATTTTACTTGTAAACCATCAGTGAATGGATCCAATTTTTGCAAATACTTATCCTGCTAAAATACCTTTACTAAAGTGAAATCTGTTTGTATCCTGGTCTAATTCGTCTTATACATGTGATGTTGTATGTTTATGACCAAATTATTTTAAATATATATATAAAATAAAATCATCTAAAATAAACGTATTACACCTTATTTTTCAACTTAACGTAAATACTGTTTTATTTATAGACAGGTACTAAATGATTATATACATATAACTGTGTTTCACGTTGTCGGAAACTTTAGTTTAACAATCAATTAAATAATAATAAAAAATCAAACTGTACACTTTTGCAATACATAGAATACATCATCGTTCAAGTAAAGCACTCTGGTACCATCTGTCTAAGCAATTTAATTCTAAATAACGTGATGGACAAATCCAAATTCTGATTGATAAACTCGTTATTCTGAATTTTATTTAAATGTAATATATTCTTGTGTGTAACTCCGTGAAGAAAAAATAAATTTGAGTGCAACAAATCACAGTATTTTATTTTCACGGCTTAACAACAAAACTATTAGGTCGTCGAGAAATTAATGTCGCGTTCTGAAACACTTTCATTAACCATTAAACGAACAGCCTTAACGTCACGTTAGTGTAGCCTATATAATGTGTAAAGTTTAGTATACGCTAATCCCTTATATTGATGGCACACGACGAGACACACATTCGGAATGTAATGCTGTTTGAATACAAGAAGGGAAACAACGTTTCTGTAGCCACAAAGAATATCAAAGATGTTTATGGAAATGTTTTGAATGTTCGTAAGTGTCAATGATGGTTCAGCAAATTTCGTTCAGGTGACTTTAGCCTTAAAAACTGTGATGGCAGGAACCGACATGTTGGGATTTATATTGATGCTTTGAAGACACTTATTGAGTCTAACCCAAGGCAACACATAATACGTAAATATCTAAGGATTGTGGGAAAAGTCCATAAAGAAGGTGTTTGGCTGCCTCACTAACTCTCCAATGATCATCGTTTCCAACATATGAACGTTGCTTCGTCTCTTCTGGCGCGTTATGCGCGTGAACCATTTTTCGGACAGAATTGTCACCGGTGGATGAAAATAGGATTCTCTATGCGAATATTAAATAGCAAAACCAAATAGTGTCACGTCCTACGATAAAACCAAACCTTACCGTACCACCAAAC
>NW_013665811.1:634193-647905 GCF_000517525.1 Limulus polyphemus | reverse complement strand
GAACTGTCCAATGCAGAGATCTATAGTCAGCAACTGGAACGTTTAAAATTCAAGCCCTTCATCAGAAACGCCCTTCACTTGTCAATCGAATAAGTGTTCTTCTTCTCCACGACAATGCACATCCACATGTGGCACGTTTGAAGCAACACAAAATTATGGAGTTTGGTTGGGAAGTTCTCCCCTACCCACCATATTCTCCAGATACGGAACCATCAGATTACTATCTTTTTTGTTCGCTGCAACAAAAAACTTAATGGGAAAAAGTATGCAAATGTGGAAGGTGTTAAAGAGGACATCGATATGTTTTTTGCTTCAATGCCAAGTGATTTCTTTAATCAGGGTATTAACAACCTGATTGTAAGATGGAAAAGCATCGTCGATAAGAATGGGGATCATTTGATAAATGTGTTGTTTGGATATATAAGTTGTTCGGGTTTTTTCATCTAAAAAAAGCGACATTAATTTCTTGACGACTTAATATATATAGGAAAAACACGTGTCATGGGAATATAGATTTTTCTTCTCATTATCCCACATTAATAATAATAATTAATTAATAATGATAATCTCACATTAATTGTCGATATCATACGGATAATTTTGTTTTAAATAAGTCCAAAATTTTAAACTATATGTATTGTATATCACAATTGTATATTGTTTATCACACTGGATCCGGAGCTCTGAAATCAATCAGAAATCGTGTCTGTATTATATAAATAATGGAGAAAAAAAATAATCCAAGAAAATGTACTACTACTACACATTTCACTTAAAAGCCTGCACTGAAATATCCAATGAAAGTAACAGGTAGGTTTGCAGTGAGCCAGGAAGCTTGTACCGCTTCTCATTTAGCCACAAGTTTGTTTGTTTGTTGTTTAGTGCAAAGCCATACAATGCGCTATCTGTGCTGTGCTTATAAACGGATACTGAGACTCGGTTTTTAGCGTTATAAGCCTTCAGACTTACCGCTGCGTCACTTGGAGGGGGCATTTACAATTATGAAATGGAACTGAAATTGTTAATCTGAAAAGTACATTATGCGCACGTGGAACAGGTCAGAGACCCGTAGATTTCAGGCAAAGCCATTCCTAGTTTTGAGCTACTGGCCTAAGGAAGCCAGTCAGCATCACTCGCCAACAAAAGTTTGTTCGGAACAAATGACGGGATTGTTTGCTACTTTTATAACTGCCCACAACTGAACTTGCGGAGCATGTTCATGGCATCACCACAGTTCAACACGTTAATTATAGGCCACGCCCGCCCTTTAAATGTATGAATTTTGTACTCAGATGTTAATGTGTCTGTATAACTTTGTAACGAACAAATGCCCACCCTTATATCTCTTATCACTTTTTCTTCGCAAAGTTTCACTGATATCTATAAAATAAACCAAGGAGTTTACCTTGCATCTTCTAGCAATAGACAATTCAAGCAGTGCACAAACTTTTGAGAAGATGCCAAAACGTGCATTTTACATTGGATAGATATGAAATTTGTTATAAATTAGATATAAAACAAGCCTTAAAAGTTAAGTTCTAATACTTTTAAACTCACGAAATGTCATGAACTAGAACACACACACACATAGATATTCAGCATCGCAGTCAACATTCTACACTACACATATAAACTATCAATCTATTTGTATGCCACTTTTCTACTAATTGTTATAATGTTTATTTTTGTCTGAAATAAAATCCCACCCATACTAAAAGGCAGTCAGTAATCACATTTATATTATAAAACTCTTTAAAATTATTACAACCTTTCTCAAAAACACCCACCTAGGTATCCGTCCTTTTATAAAAGTTCTGTTGTACAACCGAAGTCTACAGTTTTTAATCGATTAACAAGATTACTTAGGAACACTTACGATGCCAGAAACCCGGTTTCGATACCCGTGGTGGATAGAGTATAGATAGCCCATTGTATAGCTTTGTGCTTAATTCATTACAAACAAACAAAAATCTAGCAAAAATAACGATTACCAGATAAATAAAACTGCATTTCAGTTGAAGTAGTTGAGAGAGTTAAGCAATCACTGTTAAATTATCCTCACATAGATGGAGAACACAGGCAATTTTCTTACCGATCGCTCATGAAACACTACGCCTTTCAAAAGCGCATTATATTATTCAGTCTGAAAGGCCTTAGAATAATAATTTTTGTTTTCGTATGACACAGATGGATGTGAATCCTTTTGTTTTTCCACCTTCGTTGTTTGTACGAATTTACAGAGCACCTTAATCCTTTTTATAGCAACGGAAGTAATTGTTCAAAGAATGTTTATCTCAGGCCTGAGTATTCTACACTACATCCAGGCTTGAGATAGACATTGTTTGGGACAAGTAGTAAATTACTTCTGTTACATTTATAAATTGTAGTCGCTTGATAAACACCTTGACCTTTAGTACTCAGACCTGCATGGCGTGAGTTCTATCACTACAGAGGAATGTAATCATATGGGTTTAGGCAAAAACAGTTTGTAATACTGTAAGAATATATCTATTAAGATAAATAAAGTAACGATCCCAAGAATGTATCTTTATTAGCCCAACATTTCGCTCTCCCAACTTTGTCAGGAACTATCGATATCCTTCAAGTTTACTAATCCAGTTGAAACTGGATATCGATAGGTTCCGAAGAAGTTATAATAGCGAAATATTGAGCTAATAAACACATTCTGGAGATATGGGTTATTATTTTATTTAAATTAATAGAACATTCTCATAATAAAACTCCAGTTTGCGTTAAACAAACTTGCGAATTATAAGAATGTATTTTAATTAAAAGTCCAGAGTTACAGCTTTTGTTGTGAGGAGAGGAAATCCACTATACGCTTTAAATAAAAGTCCAGAGCTACAGCTTTTGTTGTGAGGAGAGGAAATCCACTATACGCTTTAAATAAAAGTCCAGAGCTACAGCTTTTGAGTGGATTGTTAATTTTTATGTTTTGTTACAACGTTTCGACGACTCTTGTGACCATCATCAGGTAACAGTTACCTGATTGTTCACACGAGTAACCGAAACGTTGTAATAAAGTCAACCAAAAAATAAACACTCCACTCAAAAGCTGTACCTCTGGACTTTTATTTAAAGCGTATAGTGGATTTCCTCTCCTCACAACAAGAATGTACTTTGTCATAACAGACGCAACACGCCAACAGTACAACGCTGTTGGTAACAGATGAATGTCATTGATACACAGCACACCAAACTGTCGATAAAATAGCAGCCTCATGGGTATCAGACAAATTACAGAGGAAACATAACACGGGTTGTAACTTGTCAAATGAAACATAACATTTAATTTTCTAACTTCCATATGTCACTGACTCATCCATTACTATTTAATAAACATTTTTATTGTTCGTCCACCATTTCAACGTTGAAAATGTTTGTCCGTTAGTTCATGCGTTGCTTATTCCTCATTATAACAAAACCAGAAGGTGGTGTCACAAAACATCATTACTTAGTATTTTCATCAATATATATATATAACTTTCCCCCTGAGTGGTAATTATAAGTTAGAAGTAACACAGTCGTTGTCACACATAGTAAAACAGTTTTATAGACAATTTTAAAATTTAGGCAACTTTTATTATGGTTACGTTTCTTCATCGTTTTGTATCTTTGTTTGTAATTAAGCACAGAGCTACACAATGGGCCATCTGTGCTCTGCCCACCACGGGTATCGAAACCCGGATTTTAGCGTTATAAGTCCACAGACATACCGCTGTGCCACTGGGGGTCACGTTTCTTCATATTCTAAAACGTTGTGCCGTCGTTAAACATGTTAATTTCTGGACTGATAATGTACAATAACTGACTAATATTTTGTGCGCTGCAGTTAATAAAATCATTAGTAGTTGAATATCACTTTTTTTACGTACATGTTTATTACACGTTTTTTTTATTGTTTCTTTACCATGTATATTTTTCACATTTCATAAGCATATACTAATTTCAAAACTTCTTTGACTTCATCCGAAAACAAAATGACTATTTTAAATAGATTACGCATTGGTTAATTCAGTTATTGACAAAATATATGTGTGCTTTGACAATAGTACCAACAAATAGGTGGCTAGCCATACGCGGATAAGAAAGGTGTTTTGTTTGTTTGATGTTAAACACAAAGCTACACAATGTGCCAACCTCAGTATCGAAACGCGTCTTTTTGTTAAAAACATACGAATAAACAGATGTAAAAGTATTTTTAAGTGTCTTACTTGATATGCCTTATACAATTCTTTCTGCAATCTATTTTCTCTATTTCAAGTCGCTAAGCAGGTTTGTTGCAGAAGAAAATAAGTCAGTATAGTGCTCAACCTTTATCCCCACGTTTAAAATTGTAGACTGTAGATGTACAAGTGTCTGTTGACTGGGGCACAGGGCGCCGTTGTAGATGAACGAGTGTCTGTTGACTGGGACACAGGGCGCCGTCGTAAATGTACGAGTGTCTGTTGACTGGGACACAGGGCGCCGTCGTAGATGTACGAGTGTCTGTTGACTGGGACACAGGGCGCCGTTGTAGATGTACGAGTGTCTGTTGACTGGGACACAGGGCGCCGTTGTAGATGTATGTTGTTGACTGCATACACAATTTTAATCACAACTTCTTATTAAACATAATTTCCGCGCAAACGTTTTAACTCAATAACAAAATATATGAATAATAATTGTATTGATAAATATTATATGCAAGTTAATTAAAACATAAATATTTATGAAAATTAATAGTTAATTTGTACATACTTTTGAGAAGAGTAAATTATATGATAGCCAAGAGAGAGAGAGTTGTACTGAAACGTCATTATCTTTTCAATATTGCTTGCTCCTTTCAACTCCTAGTTTAAACATTTCTCGTGCATTAGTTCAAAATAATGTTACTAGCGTTAGTTATAGAAGAATGCTTTCAACAAACAGGTAAAAAAGTCCAACCTCCAAACACATCCTTGAAAAAAAAAAGGACATATGTATATATATATATATGTATATTTTTTACGGTAAAGGTAACTTAAAGTTATACCAACCAATATCCTTAATGGAAAATTACGAAAAGTAACCAGCTAGTTTCAACCTGTAAGGTCAGAAATTCTACTGAGGACGTTACAAATATGTATCTTGACATGATAGTATTTCTTCAAAATTTCCATTTATCAAGGAAGTCGAACATTTCGACTTGGATGAATAATATTGGCATAGTATCAAACCTTACAGCGCTCTTAAGTGTTTGCCTTTCTATAGAGACATTTGAGAGGTCCCTAGGCTCGTGACAGCCACCCTGAAGATCTCTTTCTTTTTCTTTTTTTTTTACTAACGCTACTGTCTTCAGCTAAAAGCCTCTTCACTTCCAAAAACATACCAAATGAAATTACCTCGCATTACACTGCCGTCCTGTATGGCATAAATAAACTCAAGCTACATGTTGACGCTAAGAAGTAATGCACTTCCAGAATAATTCAAAAGCTAAACACGTTTATCTAAAAGGGTGACCTAATGGATGAAAATAAAAACGAAGTCAGCTAAGCGTAATAAAATGCTTCATCTGAAGAGATCAACATTGCCGATAGAAAGTATATGTGATACAAATATCCAGGTTATACATCCATATGTGACTGTAAATGTATTCAAAAGCTAGGTATCATGATAATGCTTGAGAAATTTATAAAATTCAAGAAGCCTAAGATGTGGCATATACAAATTGGAAAGATTGATAAGTGAGAGATTCTTCCCTAAAACAGAACACAATTCGTGTTTTTAACAACACGTTCGCAATCACTGACATTAAACATATAGATAATTATTCGTCTGAAAGGCTTATTTTAAATAACCACGTGTAATCATTGTTTAACAATTTGTTTATTTGTAAAGAGGTCACAGTTTGTGACGTAAGTCACACTTTGCTATCCAGTTTTTCAGAGTTAATACTCAGCTCTAAATTACTCCATGATGATTACGTTTACAATCTATACCTCTGTTACTTATATATATTTATAGATATATATTCATCGTGTTAATTGCCTGCAGGAATGGAGAAAAGCGAAAAAACAATACCTAAAAACATAAGCCATGATAATCAATATTCACTGTTAAAAAGGGACATGTATTCTCTGTTATCCCTTGCTCTTCCCACATTTTTATCCTCTTCTTTTTTATTATCGTTTTCTACAATTTTTTCTACGTGTTTACAACTCTCATCTTATTATTTTTCTTTTTTGCTTAGCGATTGTCACGTTATGTCCAATTTCTTATTCGTTTATTTAGGCTGAATATCTATACTTCGAAGTTTGGTCGTTTTTACGCTTCCCTTTCGCGCGTGCCAACTGCTTTCTAACAATAGCCCTACGATACCAAGACGTTGTGGTTTTAAACACTTGGTATTGCCCTCCCTCATCATATGCTTTTTTTTCAGCCCCCACCCCTTAATAAAATATACTTTTGAACCATTTATTATTCAGACATATTGAACACAAGCTTAAAGCCGGTTACGGAAAGCACGATTTTTGGTGGTTTCTGAGTGTATATATATACAATTATTTGCTTATTTTTGTTATTCTTGTTATCATCGTTGGATTTGATATATATTACTATAGTTTTGTTACTTTATAAATAACTGGGAATATATCTATATTTATTGTACTTATTGTTCACCCTATATTAACTCAACTTGTAGCTTTGTATGTTCAGCCAACTACTTTTACATTTCTGGAGCTAGTAGAACCGAATTTGGCGGGCAGACTCGGGGTGGCCCAAGGAAATTATTAGTGTGTTTATTTTTTTGACCGAATATTTTTTAGCCGCGGTATAGTGGCTCAAAGAACTGCTCCGAGTTTCTGTTCCAAAGTACAAACTTTTAGCTCATAGCTCCGTCACCTATTGACCGATTTGAGATCTAATTACAGTTTTGGACTCAGGAGGTGAACCCCTTTTGGTTGATGTATTTGACCACACCCAAAGTCTCATCGTTTAATTTACTCTCATCTTACCTAAAAGAATTTCAAGTGCGGCGACTATTGAGGATCCCTCTTGTACTGCATACAAAATCTTTATTTAACGTTAACGATAAACATGGCAATAGACTGGATTAGATTAATGTTTTCTTTTTATGCCGCTAATTATGTATCCTCCAGAGAAGAGGAAGCGTACTATATATATCCCGTTTTTTTTCTTATTATTATTTCCAATAAATGAGATTAAACGCCATACACTCCTTTATTACGGGGCGAAACTTGAGGGTATATACCTTAGTCCAATACGCCTAGATGACTGTTCAATTTTTATGATTTCGGATCCCTTCCAATTTTAGTGGTCAAAGATTAAACATAATGAAAACCGATATTATGGACTTGCGACAATGCCCACAGACAAAAGCAAATGTAAACGAAATAGAAAAATTAGGGTTTTAGCTTGCTATTTCTTTATATTTCGAAAAATCTAGGAGAGGCTTTGCACAAAGATACAACAACTTCAACTGACTGAACAAACAAATAAAACATTTTTGTGTCTTTCTTGTAATCTTACTAGGTTCAAAGCTCAAGATAATTCGCAGAATTAAAATTTTGAGTCCGTCATTTCTTATATTTCGACCAATCTAGATATGATATTTTCTACAAAAACACTGTTGTAAGTTGTATTTTCAATTTTTTAATTTATATGTTTGGTAGAGGGCGCAAGATTCTAGACCTTGTTTGTTTGTTTATAGTTAAGCACAAAGCTACACAATGGGCTATCTGTGTCGTGGCTACCAAGGGTATCGAAACCCAGTTTTTAGCATTATAAACTTTCAGATTTACCGCTGAAACATTGGGGGGAGGATTCTAGATTTCTAGATCTAGAGAGTTCACAATGATGTAATAATCTAGATATTTCGTGGAATCTGGAAGACAAGATTACATTACAAATACGAGTAAACATTTTGTGAAGATTCAATGAGAATTAGAAGTATTCAATAAGTTAATTGTTAATGAGAAATTAATTCAGTGCCAGAAAAGTTGTTCAGTGTTAATTATCGCGAAAATTGATATTCAGTTACGTGGTAAATTAAGTATTTATATATCACAGCAGTTTATACTGAAACGTTGTATTTGAAGTGAGGCCTACGTTTACTTATGGAGTTTACATTGAAAAGTTTGTTTATGAAATTAGGCCTACAAGTGAGCGTGGCTGTCACAAACGTTATTGAATAAATAAATTAATTTGTTGTCATTACATGGACTGGACTTGGCATTGTCTTACTCCATAATCCGAAGGAACCCACCCAACGATATAACATTATCGTAACAATACTTTGCAACAGCTCCTACATATTAAAACATGTAATTTTGAGATATGTGCCTTTCTTCCGATTTTACAGAAGTTAAAGTTAAAACAAATTGCAATAGATGTAATAAGGAGCTCTGAACTTAGAAACATTGTCTGCATATGTAAGTATTAGAGGTTGTTATTGATAGTGTTTTCATTAACACAATGCGACCAAAAATTACCTGTAAATTTTTTTACGCTAAAACTGACTTTCCTATATAGTATAAGTTCACAGTTTAGTATGCTTCAAGACACCTTCCTCACAATGAAGCCTCAAATTAATACTATGTGTCTATCCCTCTGAAATATATATATGTTGTAGTTTGTGCCCATTCCCCTGTTTTTATTGTCATTCCCTCTTAAACCCTAATGTATTTAGAGGATCTTATTCAAAGATGAATGAGGGGAGACATATTGCATTCGCTTAGAAATGTTAGCCTTTCTAGTTAAAATACAGATACAAGTTTATGATGTACAGAAAAAGTTTAATGATTATTAAAGCTTCCTTTTTAACAACGGATAATACTCACATAGATAATACATAATAGTCTAAACATACACCATTTGTTTTGCATAACCTTTAAAATCAATACCTCTAAAAATAAAAGAAACTGTGTTGTTGTTATTAACGTTTTATAGTGAACATACGCATAAAATTTCATCTTAAGTTTGTAACAAAAACGTATTCGTTTACTGTAGTCCTGCATATAAACATAATAAATGTGAAAATGAAACCTAAGTTTGCAAGAATTTGTGTCATTTCGCCAACGTTAAAGCAATAAAACTTATGTATGTATACACACAAGTCAACTCTTTTATTTAGGCCACATGTATTTGTTTATTTCAGGTGCAAGGCTACAAATGAGACGATCCATGCTGTTTCCACAACAGGGATCAGACAGATAAAGAGTGTTGCAAATTGTATATCATAATAATATGAAAAAATTAATTTGAAACTGAAGTGACAGGGCTAATTAAAATAAAAATTTCCATGAAAATTAACCAGGTCAGATTTATATAAACTGTACTCTAATCAAATGAATAGAACTGAAATGACGGTATATTTTGGATACGCCATTTTTTGTTTTCATTGTATAGAGTTTATAAGCCAGTTTCATTGGTATTCATCTCGCTAGCTACAACACGAGAAACTTGAGCGCCCTCAAATTTAAAATCGTCAAGACTTACGACCTGACTGAATCAACTTGTCTGAATTTTATACTTGGCAAAAAAATAGTTAATAACAAGTATGTCCTCCCCTTGTAATGAAATAGTCTCTGTATTTGCGTGGCATATTTTTGATCAGTTGGCGGGCAACGTTATGGGAATTCTCTGTCTCATCTCTCATTAAGTGCAACTTCAATCCCTCTGACTTTAAGTGGCAGATTAAAATACTCATTTACACAGCGTACATGGAAGTCCCATACGTGTTCAATACGATTTAGGTCTATATCGTGCTGGACAAACCATGCTCTATAATTTATTGTTCAAGGAAGTCCACCAAAACCTGGCAGTATGAAACTGGGCATAATATCTTGCACCAGAAAAAATTTTGGCCCGTCTGCGCCTGTGAAATAGTCCGGGCAGATCTTACACTTTGATTTTACCCTGAATACAAAATTATCATTCACCCAATATTTTCTGTAACACACACACACAATATATATATATATATCAGGAGTGGACCTTTCATAAGTGTGGCTGCCTCACTTATATGTAGATCATCAGTTATGACATTACGTGGAGTCGATAGTCAACTTTTCTAGTATGAAAACCAGACTTCCTTCTATAGACATACCAAAATAAGATGTTTGTCTGTTTGAGAGTAGAGCTACACTGGGATATCTGCCGTGTCCACCGCGGGGAATCGAACCCCGGATTTTAGCGTTGTAAGTCCGTAAACTTACAACGCTAAACTCAGGGGACTGAGTTTTGCGTTTTTGTCCAGTTACCGACATTTGAACAGTTCCTTATAATCCTAATCAATAAACAAATTAAAGCGATCACCAAGATAGCTAATAACCAAACCTGACGATGAAATGTGGTGCTGTCTTTCAAACGCGGCCGCACATACAGAATGCATTGAAACAGCAGTGCATTCTTACAACATGACGCATGAAATGTGCATGAAACCAGCCATTATTGATTCCTTAAACTGACCTCAGGTTTACTTCTCCAGATAGAATTAAATGTTTGCTTCTTTATTTACCCTTTGATTACTATAGAAAAAAGAAAGAAAACATAAGACACAATATAGAGTGGGTGGGCAAAACAGCTTGGCGATAAGAAATATATTACGCGATTGTGAACGGCTTCGTAATAAGAAATAGATTACGTGATAGTTTTTAGTGTGTAACATTAGATGACTATATGTAAGCTCGAGAAGGAATTTTTTGTTTTGTTTTTTGACGGAAAATGGAATTATATACATAAATATAATGCTAGTTTGTTGAATTTTCGCCTAAACCTACTTCTAGTCATCCCTAATTTTGAAGTAACAGAAGAGAGTGAGAAAGAGATAAGGCAGCTAGTCAACACCATCCACTACCAACTCTTAAACTACTCTTTATCGGCGAAAAGTGGGATTGACCGTCCATTATTACGCTCCCACGGCTGAAAGGGCAACCATGCGTAACAACAGGTTTTGATACCGCAACCTGCAGATTGTGAGATGAACGCCCTATCCACTAGGTCATGCTATGTCCTATACGGCTAGGAAGATTACACTCATTAAATTTGTCTTTGTGTATCATCAATTCTATACACTTCTAGAAATCGGATAGAGTTACTTCCTAACCCACCTGTATATAACAGTAAATGGTTGAAGGTTTGAATACAGAATTGTTTGTATAGTGTCATTAATATCACTAAATATTAATAATCTCAAAACTTCTAAGGCGATTTAATGCAAAATTATTACAAAAGCAAGTCAGAGAGTCAATTACAAAATACAAAAGAAAATAGTAGTGTGTAGACCCGTTCAACACGCTTCCTAAAAGTTATGTCCCTGTGAAATCAACCCAGAAATTGGTTAAATGTTTTTAAATCTGTTTGTTTCACAATATTCCCACAAATCCACATAGAAGTCATCTACGCATAGCCGTCTTTAACTTTGAACTAACAGATTAGAGAGAAAGCGGCTAGTTGACAGAATCTACCGCCAACTGCCTGACTGAAAAATGAGATTTGACCGTTACTCTAATAACGCACCCACGACCATAGAGGTATTTTGTTTTAACTCTTTATCATTCCATTTAATGTAATCAATCTTACGTTGATCTAACATCAACAAAATTTAGTTTATGGGCTACGTTATGCAGCTCAAACGTTTTGACAAATGCTGGTTTTGATAGCAGTTGTTCATGCCAAACAACTTAACAGAAAGACAAATCATTGAACTATAACCTCTCATTAACTCCGTTAAGTATACACATGTTGAAAAGGGGATAATATAAAAAAAGAGAAACTTTAGAACGTTTGAGCACTTACAAAAAATATGGCTTTTAATTGTAACAATCGCTCAAACATCGTGATATTGTGTAGGCTCATATTCCAATATTAATGTCAGCAAGAGTTGTTGTGTTTGTGTATTTCAAGCAACTTCCTGCCAAGTTTAAAACTCCTAGTTTTCTTCTATAATCCAACTGTTCAGCTGGACTATAACAGTTTAGGAAAACATATTATGTTTCATCCAAAGCCACTTACACCTGCAAACTACTTTAGGTTAGCGTTTGTATTTCGAAGTCATGCTGATACTTCGAATTTAAGATTATAACACCTTTCAAGTTTATGTTTTATGCTTGCGTTATTTAAGAGTTATCTTAATTTTGTTTTTATACATACAAACAGAAGACACTAATTTATGCGAACTTTTATACATAACAGCCACACACAAGTTTCAAAGAATGTAAAACATCGCACAAACAAAACATGAAGATAACCTCAGGATGAAACAAAAGTAAATCCAAGTCTTACGAATTTGAAATACAATGAAAACTTTAGAAATTATGGCTCACAACATTTATCGTATAAAAACAACTTCTGGGAACACCAATTCTACTGTGGTCCTTTTAATTTTATGGCAAACTGAGATATTAAAAGATGTGCTATCTTAAATGAAACATTTACCCGAGATTTCAGTTTGTCTCCTTCCTCCAATCCAACAAAATATTAGAAACTCGTCTAATATATTATTCTAGTATATCAATGAATTTCCCTCTACACATGGACGCAAGGTATATGTAAATCGACAAAGGACGCTTTTTAAAATGCTTGCGAGTTCAACACAATATCATGCAAACTTCAAGAGAAACTCAATAAATACGAAATACATGAAACATATATCACCCTACCTAGCATATTTTAACATTCTTTTTCCAGTTTTTAAGCATTATGAATAAACTCTTCACACGACGATAATCTAATGCTTTTGTCATGCAGTATTCATGCTCGAAAAAATTCAGTATACCACACTAATTGTTACTACTAAGTAACTAGTTGTTGGTAATAGTAAGTGACTGTCAAAAGATTTGGAAAAACAACAAGCTATATAACTTGGGTCACAAGACCTTCACCCACTCTCAGGTTAATGCGTTCTATTTATATTTTGTTCTCATACACACACACACACAAACAACTGACATACCTGTAAATATATTTGGAGCGTAAATTTAAACTCAATCGCTGTAATCAAAAGTCAATCATACATTACTAAAAGCTTCTGATTAAAAGTAAGTTAACTATATGAATCAGAACTAAAAATTAATGAAACCAATTCTATGTAGCAAACTGACTAGAAATATTTAATGTCATAAATCAATACCAAACAAAACAAAAACGTATAATGATTAGACTATAAAAACATCAGCTGGGTACCCTCATTATAAACGATATTTACAGCCATAATCCCAAAATTTTATGAGGTTTAGCCAGCGTAGTCGATTTAGGTTAGTTTCAAATTCATATAGTGCGCTAACAACGCAAAATAACATTTGCAAGTGTGAAAATTAATATGTGTGTGTGTGTGTGTATCTATATATATGAAAACTCAGAGCACTGTCATTACTTACAACGTATATAAAACATCACTGGTTAGCTCGGATCTATTAGGTCGTCAAGAAATTAATGTCGCTCTTTTTAGATGAAAAAAACGAACAACTTATATATCAAAAAATAAACATTTATTAAATTAAATAGTCTCCATTCTTATCGATGATGATTTTCCATCTTACAATCAGTTTATTAATGCATTGATTATAGAAATCACTTGGCTTTGATTGTTTGTTTGTAATTAAGCACAAAGCTGTACAATGGGATATCTGTGCTCTGCCTACCACGGGTATCAAAACCCGGATTTTAGCGTTGTAAGTCCGCAGACATACCGCTGTCCCACTGGGGGGCAC
>NW_013665811.1:630391-633395 GCF_000517525.1 Limulus polyphemus | reverse complement strand
TAGAGCAATAAGGAAAGGTAGCCACTTGTGGAAAGCATACGTCCTGTGGGTAGTAAAAGAGTTACGCTCTGAAAGATAGAGCAATAAGGAAAGGTAGCCACTTGTGGAATGCATACGTCCTGTGGGTAGTAAAAGAGTTACGCTCTGAAAGATAGAGCAGCAATAAGGAAAGGTAGCCACTTGTGGAATGCATACGTCCTGTGGGTAGTAAAAGAGTTACGCTCTGAAAGATAGAGCAGCAATAAGGAAAGGTAGCCACTTGTTATCCACACATATTATTACTTAATGCCTAGATTTAAAGTGATGCAATACAGGTCCCATACATCCCACTGGAAAATTTTGACACCTTTGTTAGACACACACCACATCTCGTGAGAAGCGAAAGTGTTAACGAATGAATTCTTGAAACACCCGTGATTACGTCAGGTTGTTTGATTACGCGCTCAACAAATTATGTTTTTTTATCTCATTTCTTATTGACCTCCTCAGCTGTAACCACATATTTTTTATCTATGTTTTAGATAACTTAATTATTTACGTTATTAGTATTCAATGATTACTGAAGTCTATGGCACTCACATTAGAAAGAAAACTGTAATAGTACCACAAAATATACAATTCCTTTAAAATAATGGTGAATTTAAAACAAAACATAAGCTTAGTGTAGAATACGCCTGAATGCTACAAATGAGATAAAAAAATGATTTTGATTTTAAAAGCTAATTTTAAATTACACTTAAGCTAGAAACTGTTAATGAAATTTCAACAATATATTATATGCAAGCTAATGTCATTCTGTGACTACAATGAGTCACTATAAATTTTACAAGAACATCGAAGAGAGAATCGATATAGATGTTATATGTTGGCTTATATTATAAGATGAAAAATTCGGGCTTTCACGTGGTAACTCGTTCAGATAACTAAATAATGTTGTAACTGCCTACAGCACACTGCAAACTAATATTTAAAGTTCGAAATATATGCTTTAAGTTGAAGCTGAAAAAACTATATGGCTGCGTAATAGAGCTTTCAAATTTCACCGCAGTATATGTATTTAAACTGTTAGCTTTAATATTGCAATATTAAAAACTGTGGAGCTTCCCAAAAGAAGAAGTCATTATGTTTTCGAATTCAGCAATCAGCTCTGTATATCGACCGACAAAAAGATCTGTATTGGAAACATACTTTTATGGCTTTAGCTACCTGAAACATATCACATCAATCATATGAGCCTGCCACTTGTACCTAGGAGGTAACATACGAGTGAAAACCCTGAATGTTACCAAATTTGTATACACATTATCTTTAAACGTTAGGGTTTTCATGAAACCAACAGTAAATTTGACTGTTGTAGCAAAACAAACTCTGGAAATACACAGCGATTTTGCTAAGAATCAGTGATAACACCATTAACTTTGAAAGAACATAACGGTCTTATTGAGATAGGCACCAAATCTCAGTTGTTATTTTTATTGCAGATAATCTCTTAAAAAATTCTTTTTTTTATTGAAGCACTATGACACACACTTACTGCTCTCCCATATTCACCATATGTTGGTGGGGATAACCATCTCTTGTTTTATATCTCCAACATCATTTCCAGCAATGAACAATTAAGTTCAGGTTTTAACTTTTTAACACAAAAAGTATCTAATTCTAAGTTCTTGTTCATTTTTTGCAGAATACACTATAGTAAATTACTTTTCACTTGCTGCATCCTCATATTCACTACCTAGGTGTTGATACGGGCTAGAAGAATTAGACTTGACTGGAAATACTCTTTTTATTAAGGATCCAAGGAGGTGAATCGTTGATCCAACACAGTCTCTTTGACAACGAGAACAGACATACCGACAGACCATGATTGAACTTTGCATTTTATAAATTCGATCTTTGGCAATGAAAAAATATTTAGTTCTCAATACAAGTTCAAGAACTAAACAGAAAGACAGATAACTCGCACATAAAACAGTCATTTTATCTCTCAATATAAACGTTGGGCTTACATATTTGGGTAAAGACAACGAAATCTGTATTTATTGAATTAATTATTGAAGTTTGCAACTATGAAATCACATTTTTAATAACAAAACTTGTGATCAAACAGATGGAGAACCATTGGGATCGAAATGGCACTTAATTTATTTAATTATTATTGTGTTATCAAAGGAAGCAATGGTTGTAAAATTGTTCAGAACGTTTTAAGCCTTTAAAGTACCTTAAACACGTAGATGACATTTTGTTTTTAAATGAGATAGAACATATGCAACCGTTTTTAGGATTATTTAAAGAATCAGCGTCATAACATAAACATTACAGTGGAAGAAGAAAGATATTCAAAACTTTTTTTTGTTTAATCTGGATATTTTTAATTTAGGTAATAAGTTTGTTTGTTTTTTGTCTGTTTCAGCGAGGAATCAAACTCCACACTTTAGCGTAGCTAGTCTTTAAACTTACCGCTGATCCACTGGAGGGCAATAAGTTTAAGATAGATATATATTAGGAACTGACGATTGTTTAGCCATAATGATATTTTTTACAGTTTTCAAACATAAGAAGCATTTATTAGATATTTTAATCAATGGAGCTCACCCCGTTCCCAGTGATTACTGTTTGTTTCATATACATTGTTATATATTGAGATCAAATTATGAATGTTGTATGTGCAAGAGTTATCTGTCTGTTTAGTTTTCGGACTTTTATTTAGAATTATTATTTTTTTCAATGTCAAAGATTGAACTAATAAAATACAACGTTCAATCGTGGTACATCGGTTTGTATGTTCTCGTTGTTAAAGAGACTATGTTAGATCAACGATTCTCTCCCCTCTCCCGGATCCTGAATAAAAAAAAGAGTACTTCCAGCCAAATCTGTCTAATTCTTCTATTCCGTATCAACACCTAGTTCAGTGGTTCCCAACCTTTTCTCCACCAAGGACTCCTTTTATTATCATTTTTTCCCCACGGCCTCCATGTTTTTTGAAAGATTCCGCCTGCCGAAC
>NW_013665811.1:627952-629872 GCF_000517525.1 Limulus polyphemus | reverse complement strand
AAAAAAACACATCAGTATTAAAACCTTACTTGTTTAATGAGATGGTATTACCTACGCGGACCCCAGGTTGGGAACCACTGACCTAGATAGCAAAAGTGGGGAAATAGCAAGTGAAAAGTAATTTAGTATAGTGTATTCTGCAAAAAAGTGAATAACCTAATGTTAATTGTTTATCGCCTGAAATGCTTTTGAATATATAAAACGAGAGATTCGCCGACGTTATTACTACCGATACCCGAATAATGAATATGAAGGAAGAGTAAGTGCAAAATAGTTTGACATATTGTTTCAACAAAGAGTTGAGAATTTTAATAAGATATTCTATGCAATAATAATACATACATCTTAACGTTATCATTCATTACTTGAGACTGTAACCTAATCTTCAAAACATCATAAACTCACGAAAAACACAGTGTTCTTGGTGAAGTCAGCAACAATTGTGTGTCGCATTGTGAACTCGGGAAGAACACGGTAGTCTTGATGAAATCAGTAGCAATTCTATGAAGCACTATGAACACGGATAGAACACTGTGTTATTGACGAAATCATTAGCAATTGTACGTAGCATTCGAACTCTTGAAGAACACGGTGTTCTTGTTGAAACCAATAATATATTTTGACTTATAGTAGCACGAACTGTATAAGAATGCAACAGTCTAATTGAAGCTAAGTGAACTCGATATTATACCTGCAAAAACTCTTTATGAACATGTTACCAGTTTTGTTCAAGCCTAACGTAAAACTTATTCTTGTAACAATGTAACAAACAGTAATCTCACATATAACAGCATCAACTGAAAATAATAATAAATAATGACCACCCATAAGATCATAATACTCGTTTTTGTTTTAAAATCACAGGCAATCTTTTAGCTTTATCTGAATTTCGTGTATTTCTAAGCATTACATATATTAATAAAATACAATATTTTCTCCTCTCAATCCCCTTTTAGTTTAAGCATCTTTTCTTCGCTTCGAGGCCATAATAACGTTATTTAATTGGACCTGCTGATTATTGAGTTACTAACAAAGACCCACAGAACATCTGCGGTCAAATTAGTATCTTTATTGCAACAGTATTTCTTCAAATACAGGATTTCTAGAATAATATATAATAATTCCAATCACAGACACAGAAATCTGCAAGTCCACTTGTCTTAGGCCTAACATTATTTAGCACGGCCTGTGTTCGATACAGAGATAAATTAACACTGTAACTTACATACGTTTTTTGCTTTATTTTAGTTAGGAATAGACCTTTTTAAAATATTGATAAGCTTTTAATATGTTGTACAGAATGTCTACTAAAGTATATTTACATCCGTTCCAATGAAGTGCGTACGCATGCGCATTTAGATAGTAAGGTGCGCGTGCATTTTGGAGACTGACAAAACCGTATATTATGGTAATAGATAAGTTCTCTTAGCTTTACATTTTGGCTTTAAGAAAGAATTTATTAAGATGTTCGTAAAACATATATACATAATATACATCGATTCTACTACCAAAAGAATTGGCCTATATGTAGACCCGGCAAACACCCTGCCCACCAGTAGCACAGCGGCATGTCTGCGGACTCAACGCTAAAATACGGATTTCGATACCCGTGGTGGGCAGAGCACAAATAGCCCTCTGTGTAGCTTTGTGCTTTATTACAAACAAAACAAACACCGATTTTGAACTTAATTAAAACACTCTATGGTTCTATAACCCATTTTTGGATAACAACAAAAGTCAATGACATTTAAAATTACGTGTTTTTCCACATTTTTTACTTTTAAAAATGTTTTGTTTGTTTGTTTGTTTTGAATTTCGCGCAAAGCTACACGAGGGCTAATTTAGCAGTGTAAGACTAGAGAGAAAGCAGCTAGTCATCACCACCCACCGCCACTTGGACTACTCTTTTCCCGACGAATA
>NW_013665811.1:576563-626972 GCF_000517525.1 Limulus polyphemus | reverse complement strand
TTAACACAAAGGTACAAAATTGGGCTGTCTACGCTGTGTCCACCGCGAGTATTGAAACCCGAAGTTTATCATTATAATCCCATAGGATTACTGCTGATCAACCGGGGGAACGCGTTTATTTCGAAAATTGCTTTTAAAGTGTAAGTTAAACAATAAAGGAAGGGGTGCATATAACCTTCTATATTGTGTGGTTACCTCTCAGTAACAGTATGATTATGGTGGTAATGCATTTGACTTTGTACGTTTCAAGTATATTTTTGTGTTAATTAAGTAAGTAATTCAAATTATGTACATGTACTATCATCATTATGCAAAAAATAGATTAACATTTTGGAAGTATTCACTGTAAATGAAACAGTAACATCTAAAACTTATAAATCTCCAACATTTGAATCGTAAATAAGTAAAAACAGATGACCTGAATACCTTTTCTGTCTATGAAAAGCAATAAGAAAACTTTTAAAGATTTGGGTAAAGAATAGACTTTTCTAATGTACTGAGAGATTTAGGTGCATATTTAGTAAAACATGGTTTCTGTTTAATTCCAAACAGCTGATATTTCAGTACTCTCTGAAGTATTCCCATGTTTGCATTTAAGGTCTATTAGACTAAATCAACTTTTGTAAATGGCAATTATCCAAGAATTATTTTTACTGATCATAATAGACATGGAGAATATTTTTCCTTTATCATGTCTTTAGAAATCTATAGTATTTTGTAAAATGTTTGAATACAATTTTATGAAAACAGGTAGGCAAATAGAAGATTTTACACTCTCATTAGTCTTTATTTTTTAATGACAGAGTAAGATGTTCACCACAACACACCAAAAATTAAAGATAATAGGAACTTGTAATACTGCAACAAGGCAAACCCAATGTTACATAAATAATGTGAATCACCCCACCCCTTTAGTTCATTGTTCTACAAACCAGATGTCTCATGATCAGTCATGTGATTTGAAATAGAAATGACTGGTCATTCACCCTATGTTTATTGTTCAGTTGTCAAAAAAGAGAATTGGAGTTTAAATTGTTCCAAATTATTCATGAACCACAACTAAACTTCAGAAAAATATTTTAGATATTTCACTCAAATGGAGAGCCATTGGGAGAACAGAAACTAGCCAATCACAGCAGGCTGTTGCAAATTGGCTACAAATGACTTGTTAGCAAAATGTGAAACCATTTCTAAAACAATCACATTTATGGATATCAGGATAATGCATACTATTATCCATTACACAAGCAGACAATCATTACCTATTGATTCTGGATCATAGAAGTCACAAGACTGGATAAGATTTCTGCAGTAGAAAATGGAGACAGTGTTAATGCACAAGCAGTAAGAAACCAACTTCAAAAGGTTAGTTGGTATGCTAGACACTCAGAAGTGTATTTTACTCACAGCATGGCACAAAACAGTTTGCCAAGAACATGTCAAATGAACCAACAACACATGGAGCAATATTCCCTTTACAAATGAGTCATATTTCAGTCTGCAACCACATTGCTGAAATACTTATTTGGAAGGGATCTAAAACAAGATTTAACTGCACTTTTATATTGAAATGTTGAATATGGTATGGGCAAGAACAAACACTGGGTGATATACTGAACTTTACACCACAAGGAATGGCTCCATTAATGCCAAAAAAGTATAAGCCCATACACTATGACTATTGTGCTGCATAAGTGCCACATAATAATGCAACTGGTACTGGCTTAATCCTAAGGATGATAATTTCAGCCCCCTCTATGCTAAACTGTTTGACAATTCCTTAAAGAGGAGTGGCCCACACACTCACTAGACTTCCATCCCATTAAGTATATATGGGATGCTTGTGGGAGACACACCACATGCAATAAGATCATTCTAGACATAAAGATGCCCATGAAACAGCTATTACAGAGAAGTGGTGGAAGACAACTCAAGAGTCAGGGCCTATCAATGCTGATTTTGAACATATTACGTTGCTACCAGGCTGTTTTTATTGCTCTTGGTGGTAATCAAATTCCATAATGACTGAAGTGTTATGAACTTTAAACATGTAAAACCAACTCTCTCAAATATCAATTTTTGAGAGTGGTCTGAATGACCAATTATTTGCATTTTGGGTCGCATAAATCAGATATCTGATTTACATACAAACTAAATGCTAAAATATTACAGACTGAAATACCCTCTAATTTTAAAATGCATTGTATATCACTTCCATTATATAAAAGAGACAAAAATAAGCAGTAAGCTTTTTCAACTAAAAGAATTGTTTTATAATACTTCACATACAATATTCATTCATTACTCTCATATCCTTAGTGGTAAGCAATTGTTCACAGACCTTAACATAATAGTCAGCCATCAGTCAGATGCTCTTAATAATGTGCCAGTCATTTTTCACTCATCTTTGAACATATGACATAGTAGTCACAAATCTTCCATGTACTCAACAGCATCAGTTCATCATTCAACTTCCTCAGATATAATAGTCAGAAATAATTTCTACATTCCATGTATAAATCAGCAATCATTTACATACCCTTAATGTAGTAATCAGGGGTCATCCACACACTTCAGTCATCCTTCATGTGCTCTAGACTTGGGAATCGTTTACATACTCCCTATTATGCAGTACTCGATCAGTCACCTTTCACATACCCGAGATGTAGTAGTTGTAGAGTACAGGAATCATCTGCATACACTCCATGAATACTAATAATTTATTCTTTACATATTCTACATATAGTAGAGAGGACCTCCACATATTCCATTTTTAACCATTATTTTCCACTTATTATGAACATCGTATAAGAAGGTGCATATGCATAAGGTATGTTTCAGTCATCCTTTACATTTGCCATCTTGCATATGCTTGTGTTCCAAATAAGCATAATCCTCCACATCTCATTCAAGTATTCATACTGTCATCATCCATCTATCCCATTGTGATAGTATTCTGGCTGAACATAATCCATCCACATCTCATTCAAGTATTCATACTGTCATCATCCATCTATCCCATTGTGATAGTATTCTGGCTGAACATAATCCATCCACATTTTCTAGCATGCACACTCACTCATCTTCTACATATTCCATCTTAGTAATTTTCTAACTGCACATACTTATCAAAAGTTGGCAGTCTTTTCCTCATTCTTTTATCATCCTACAAGAAGTGGTTATTTATCCTATGCATATTATAGAAGTATTATTAACTCATCTTCAATGTATCACACTACAATGGGGCTCAATCTTGACATATGTATTTTCATAAATTATGAACACAAATTGCTCCTCATATATTACAGACACAATATATTGTTACTTACAGCACATTGTATGTGTTGTGCTAGGTTGTTATTTACACACCCAAAATGAAGTAATTAATAATCCTTCACATCATACAGACCCAGAAAATATTAAAACATGATTCACTCAGTATGATTTATATATACACAAGTTGATTTTTTTATTTTGCAGCTAGTTGCAACCATGACTATTAAAAGTTTGTTTTACAGAGAGTCTAATTCAGTAGTTACGTATTCCATATAACAGAATACTAGAAAGTATCTACATATAAAAAAAAATATATATATATGAATTTCAAACATGTGTCATGTAAATTTAGAATTACAACTAAACAAATTACATAGAAAGTTACTGGTATATAAATTAATACATATTTTACTCTTTTTTATTATTGTAAAGGTTATAATACTAGACAAATAGGATACTGTTCATATAAAGAACTTCTTTTATACATGGTTGTTCTTTTTCTTTACTTATTTTACATTTTGTTCATCACTCATTTATCTTGCAATTAGAATGGTGGCTTCAGCCTGCTTTGGTAAATCTGGTAACTAATTGAAGAATTACTGACCTTTGTAATTGTGAACTTCCAGTATTTTTTCATGGTGTGTTAATTTTCAGGTACAAGTTTAAATCCTAAGCTTAATGTTTATTTTACATTACCTAAATATTTTAGTTACATTTTTTCATAATTCAAGTACACAAGTTCATTGTTTTACTTGGGCAAAAATAGGTGTGTGGCCTAAACATTCAGAGATTTAAAAATAATTGGTCGGCTGCTTTAAAACTGTATAATATCTGTAAGGATGAATATAAGAAGAATATTTTCAAGTTCTAACTTTTTATGTGACAACAATTCATTTTATTATCTAATTTTCTCTTTAAACTTGGGTTTAAAACATCTCAGCTGTCAATCATCAATCACAATTTACTCTTAACAAAATACTTTGGATGCATGATACTATTTTATAAAAAATATTATGGGCACTTTGAAAAAATATTCACTGAAACAATCTAATTATAGCTTTTTAAATAAAATCAAAAATATTGCTTAATAGATTTGCTAAATTAAATCAACATAACAATTTATACCATTTTATTAATGTATCTTTGCAAAATCAGTATAATTTCTGTTGATTTAATTAATTATATTTTCAATATAAGTACAATTTGGATGGGAATAACCTTAATGGTGAAAGAAAGAAAGGGACCTTGGTGTAATAGATTATCAGTCTCTTAAGCCATTCAAACAGTGTGCTGTTGCTAGTGGTAGGGCAAATAGGATTTTAGGTTGTACCTACAGAAATATTAGATACAAGTCTAAAGAGGTTATAATTTCATTGTATAGGTTACTGGTTAGTCCACATTTGGAGTATTGAGTTCAGTCTTGGGCTCCTTACCTTAGGAAGGACATTGAATTGTTGGAAAGGGTTCAGAGGAGGGTTACTAGAATGGTGCCTGGGATGGAGGAGTTGTCATATGAGGAGAGGTTGAAATCTTTCAAATTCTTTTCTCTTGAAAAAAGAGGAGTTAGAGTGGATATTACTGAAGTGTTTAAGATGGTAAAGAGAATTGATAGTGTTGATGCATCATCTTTTTTCATACTTAACAATGGGAACAGAAGGGCTAGGGGACACAAATATATATTTTGGCAAGGTAGGAGTCATCTTCAGCTAAGACAGTTATATTTTTCGAACAGGATGGTTGGCCTTTGGATGTTGTGTAGGCAGTAAATTTTAATGAGTTTAAGAGAAAGTTCTTAAGTATATTAATGATAAGGGCTGGCTTTAAGCTGTTTTTTTAATTTATTTATTAATAGTTTAGAGGATGGGACAGCCTAGATGCACCAATAGGCCCCGTGCAGTCCCCAAAACATTATTTTATGTTAACTGTTATTGTGAAAAAGGTTAGACTATATGGAAACATTTTGAATGAAAATCATTATAAAATCTTCTGTTATCACATTATTTTTTTTCTAAGAAACGCATGCTACTGAAATAATGTCTTTGACTTTACTTCCTTTTATTGAATGATTTGTTTTTTTACATTATAAATATTCAGCACACAAGGGAAATGGAGTAGATAGACAAAGGAAAATACATATGAAATTCAGAAGTACAAACAAAAAGGGAAACAAGAAAAAAGTTAATGAAATGAACCATTACATTATTTTATGGGTATTTTAGGCAATGCAGACATAATACAGATGTGACCTAAATGAACTGCTCCTGTCTGTTTCTAGAATGATACAATTTTTCTGGTTTCTGTATTGAGTACCTCAACCTAGAGAAGGCCTCAGTATAGAAGCCAAAACATTTTCCCATTTTAGGATCAGGCTATCATGGCCATAGGCCACAAGTAGCCCCCCCCCCCAATGTTTTTCACACACTGTTTTAATAATCCAAAGTCCATTTAGAAATATTTTATTAATTATGTTGAAAATATCTGCCTGTATTGAAAACCAAAAAGTTACAAAATAGTGGAAATTTAGTAATACGTAAAGTAAACACTACCCCACTTATTATTTGTATGATTATAATAACTAACCCACCATTGATAAGTGCATGATACCTTTGAACAAGTACGTTTCATTTAAACCAAATCTCTACTATATGTGTATATATATAAAGAGAGAGAGAAAGAGAAAGAATCAAAATTGAAAGAAAACACAACTATCTAATTACACTTATTTAATTACCAAAAAAAAAGGGATACAACAATCAATACCACATATTTAGCTGAAACAACTATACATCACCAAAATTATTATTTCATATGGGACAGCAAGTATGCAGACTGTTTATATGAATAGAAAATATATTTCCATCATGTTTTACACACTTTGATGTATTGTCATGTGTCAATCACCTTTGCATTTTTCTACTTATATATACATATATATATATATATGTACATATCAATATGCACAATTTCCGGATAAATATACAAAGTGGATTTCAAAACTACAAACTTATATAAATGTTAAGGTAATATTTAGCAATGCTAAGAAAAGTTTTCATGAAAAGATTAATATTCATCTGCAAAGATTACTCTCTCAAGCCAAAACTGTATGCATGAGAAATGTTCAACTGCTACCTGCCATATGAAATACTAGTGAACAGCAATACACCCACACAAGTACTTAATATGATACCATACACATGTGCATTTCCTTTTCAGGCTACTGATCTTTAATAACTTCATCAAAACATGTTCTTGGTTATGAATGATATCTGACAGGAGTGTTCATCAACTTATATGTGACATGTTTTGTGCCAAGCACCATCTACATATTCATATAATGAGAGAGTATGTAATAATACAATATTTTTACATTACTATGTCATATAGAATATCTATCTATAGACCAGAATCCACAAATATCAGTGATAAGTTACTGGTAAAAAAGAAGAAAAAAAAGGAAAATGCTTATTAGTTTTATGTCAGCACACTGGTTTAATCGAGTCAGAAATATGACCTATCAGACAAGCTGACAGTTTTAATGTGGGCCAAATTACAGAAGAAGACATTACTATTGTATGTATACATGTTGACAATTATTTTATCATTTTTATCACCAATTCCTTCTATCTGTTTTTAATTTTCTCCCGTAATAAGATATCTACTAACCTTAGTAACCCAAAGTTCACATTCTTTTTACACTGAACACAGATTATTACAAAACTAAACACTTCACTATGATGTACTGCATGAGATGGGAAATTGTTCATTTGGAACTTGAAAGCCTGCTAATTCAGTTGGCACAGCTATGGCCTGGTACACTAAACTGAACAGGTGCATCATATAATGAATCAAAGATCAAGTCTGAAACACTTTGTACACATTAATATGTTGAGTTTGGTGCTTATCAAGTCAGCAGATTTTCAAACCCCATTCTATTTGTCACAGTATGCTAATTAACAAGTCACATTTTGATCTTGATATAATAGTAACAATTGTCATAGGTTATTGAAATAAAGGCTTTCTATAAATCTTTAACAATAGGGATAATTTTTCCAATGTAATCTCCAATGAAAAATCATAATTAACATACAAATAACTTACATTAGTTTATGATTTTTAAACTTATCTTAGCTATGTCATGCAAATGTTTAATACTTTGATAATTTAAAATGTAATTTGTTTTTCAAATTCCCCAAACACATATCACTGTAACTCCAGTAGCATAAAACATTTAAGACTTCTCACTTTACTATGAAAGAAATTTGAGACAAAAGATATTAGAATGAAAATGTTAGGAACATTTAATTTTAGAAATATTATAATTTATCTAATACCAGCTAGGAACTATTGGCAAATATCAATTCTCCATTGACTACAACATCAAACATACATAATCCATAATCAATACATATTAATCAAAATCACATAAAGGTCAACAATACTTACATAAATAGTACACGTTTAATTGAATTATGACTAAAAATATGCTTATTCATAATTAAAACCCATTATGTTTAATCTACTGTACAGTAGGTTTCATGATACACACTTATTTGCTTTCGTTTTAAAAATTTCTTTGTAAAATACAATAATTGCAATTAGTTAAAGCCAGCCTGCATATCACAAATGTAATGACTGGAAAAAAATCTAACCTGTAGTATATAATGTAAAAGTGGAATCCAAAAATCATATAAAAATTAGGATGTTTTAAAGAAATAAAACACTTTATGCAGTATAGTTTACTGAGAAACAACTTAGTATATAGACAGACAGTCACGTGTGTGTAATTTAAGGGTATATAAAAAATATACTTTAAGGACAAGGGACCTGTTGGACATTCTACACCATTTATCCACTAAAGTAAAACTTTAAAATAAAAATAATACACTCAAAGTCAGCCCTTATCATTCAAATATTTATCAAGCCTTTCTTTAAACTCCCTTAAATTTATTGCATCCACCATATCAGAAAGCAACCCACTCTAATGGCCAACCACCCTGTTAGAAAAGTAACATCTACCCTGCAAACTTTATAGTTGTGTCCCACTGCCTTACAATTCTCACCATTAAAAATGAAAAAAGATGATGCATCACATTATAAATTCCCTTAATGATCTTATACACCTCAATATGATACCCTCTAACTCTTATTTTCTCAAGAGAAAACAATTTCACAAGATCTTAACCTGTCCTTATTTGACAACATTTCCATTCTAAGTATCATCCTAGTAGTCCTCCTCTGAACCCTTTCCAACAATGTCCTTCCCAAGGTGACCCAAGACTGAACACAATGCTCCAAATGTGGTCTAACCAATGACCTTAAAATAAAATTGTAATCTTTTTAGAAATGTATTCAATGTTTCTATAGATACAACACAAAACTCTGTTTGTCCCGCCACTAGCAACAGCATATTGTTTGGATGGCTTAAGACTGATTAATGAGAAGACCAAGATCTTTTTGTTCCATAACATTGATATCTCACATGCATTAATATTCATTTATTATAATTAAAAGCCATCTACCATTTATTTGCCCAACTCATCAAATAATCCAAATCCCTTTATAAAGCAGCAGCATCCTCATAACAGCTACCAACACCCAAAACCTTAATATCATTAACAAATTAAAATAATTTATTGATCATTTCTTTATCTATGTCATTGATATAAATCCAAAAGAGCAAAGGTTCTAACACTGAGCTCTGAGGTACCCTATTTGTGACAATCTAGTTTTGAGTGAACTCCATTTATATCAACCTTTTGCTTTCTTCCATCTAGTCAGTTTTTCTATCCAATTTTTTTTCAACAAGCCTTTTATGTTGCACCTTGTCAAATGCTTTCTGAAAGTCCAAATAGACCAAATCCACACTTTCATCTACATAAGCAATAACCTCTTAAAATAATGTCAAAAGATTAGTAAGGGAAAATTTTTCCCTAGTGAAACTATGCTGACTATTCAACCAAATCTTAAACTTTGTTAAATGACTTTACAAAACATCTTTTATCAGACAGACAAACTGGGTATTTAATTTCTGATATAATTTGCATAAATCTGTATGAAAACCCTTTTTTTTTGTCCTTGAACTCATGTAATTAAAATTTGAATAATACTAATAAACCATTCTCCACACTTTTTACCAAAAGGGTGAGTGATTTTACTGGGAACATGGAATTAAGAGGGCTTCTAAGGCTCGTAACAATGATCTGTTAATATTCAAGTTATTTTTATTTCTATCCCTCCAGAAACTATATAGGATGTTAAAAGGTAAATTACCCATCTTTCATTATTTCAACTATCTTATAATCAAAATGCAGATTAAACTTATTAGTGTCATGAAAATAGTCAAAATTAGCATTTCTGAATATTACTGCTTTTGACTATTCAACCTATTCAGTAATCACAATACTGTCATTATTTGTTTCTTGTCAAACACAAAGCTACAAAATAGGTTTTCTTTGCTCTGCCTACCACAGGTGTTAAAACCTGATTTTTAGTGTTATAAGTTTTTGTTGTTGTTTTTATTTATTCTTTCCCATTTCATGTGAAAATCATTGATTAGTTGAATGTTACTGATTAATAAGCCCATTGTTTAATGAATTATCAAATTCCACCAATTGCCCAGCTCTAATTGGTAAATATGAGTGCTTCTGAAACAGAGCAATAAATCAAGTTAGTATAGAACTATTGAAATTTTTAACTAGTAACAGCTTCATCATTAAAAAACAACAACTACAGAACAAATTCACACAAGATGAAAACACTCCTTAGCTACTGATACTTTTTACACAAACAATATTTCTATAGATTCAAGATAAGGAACAATTCATTGTAATACATTTGTATACGAGTCATACACGTATATAGCATCTACGGAAAATAAACATGAAACTTTTATATTACACTTATTTCATACAGCACAATCATTTCAATTTTAGGGATATTTTAATTTCAAAATAATTTTAACAGTATTTTAATTTTCTGCCTGTAGATGTTCAAAGTATAATGTACAACATGTATACAGTCTTCTTTTACTAACTATTTCTCAACATGTGCACTGTAGTTGGAAGAGCATTGGTCCCACAGTGCCAGTGTGAGCCAAAGGACCTGGACTTAAGTCCTGGTCAACACATAACATTTAGGGACAACATGTGGCCCGTCAATCCATCAAGGCTGTACCATCCACTAAACTCAAAACATAAAAAACAAAAACATTCTCAAAGCCATCTCTTGTTATTTAAATACTTAATCTAGTCTTACTTTTAAGTCCTTTAAATTTACTGCAACCACCACAAGAATTATGGGATTGCCAGAATATGAAAAACAAGTTTCAATATCGAGAAGTGTAAAGTGACCCATTTTGGATATTTGGACTTAAGAGTGTTCAAATGTAATGAAAGAGCAAATTCTATTCTGATATCAGTTTACAGAAACTTTAAATTTAACAGTAAGAAGGTTATTGTAGCCATGTGTAAGAGTAGATAAAGAAATATTTCCAATATCCCTGTCTACTTTATAGTAAACCCACAACTTGAAGAAATAGAAATTTGTTTAGAGAAGTATTGTTGCTTAATATAAAGCTACCACTGTGTTGTTTTTTTATTATAATGTCCAAATTGGTCTTCCTACAAAGAAAAATGGTATATTCAGTTGAGGTTTGATGCATTAAATGCTTTAAGTTAGAAGATGATACCAGTGGTTTGAATAGCCTTCTATAACCTGTTCATTTTTATGTTTTTTTGCTCATAAGATTACAAGACTAGGTGAGAGAAGGTCATTGGGGGCATTCAACAACAATTTTGTTTGCTTGCTTTGAATGTTATGCAAAGTTACTCAAGGGCTATTTATGCTAGCCTTCCCCAATTTTGAAGTGACAGACTAGATGGAAGGCAGCTAGTCAAAACCACCTACTGCAAATTCTTGACCAAACAACAGAGGGATTGGCCATCACAATATTAGGTCCCCAGAGCTAGAATGTTCACAGACAGAATTTGAACCCATAACCTTCAGATTATAAATTGAGTGCCCTAACCATGAGGCCAAGCCTTTAAACAAAGAAATCAGCCTATTTTAAACTATTTAAACTAATAATTTCCTCTAATATTCAAAATTTAATATCCAATTTTATCATTCCACTATTCCAACAAACCTTTCATGAACAGTCTATCCAAAACCCTAACAATTTTAAAAAACTGAATCAGGCCACTTTTAGTTCTTCAACACACCAAAGAAAATAAGTTCAAATCTTTGAGTCTTTATTCATAATTTAAATGTTTCACATCAAGAATAATTTTAATAACCAATCTCTGAAACTTTGAAGCAAATTCAATACCTTTTCTACTAAAATAAGAACCAAAACTAAACCCAATACTCCAAATAAGCCCTTACTAAACTTTTTAAAAAGTGATAACCTCTTTAACACTGAACTTTTTTTTTATAAACAAATCCCTCAATTCTATTTGCTCTTTTCAACACTTACAAGCATTCAACTAAAAATTTGAGGCTTTTATCAATAACCAGACCCAAATCCTTCTTATTCTCAAAAACATTCATATTTTTCCCACATAAATAATAGGGTCTTTTACAAATATCCATATCATAAGTGTGTTACTTTACATTCATTAATGTTAAAATCCATTTTCAACATTTTTTTAACTCAGCAATACTTTTCAAGTCATTCTTAATTAACAAAACATTTTTCAAAGAATCAGCCTTATCCGACAGTTTAGCATAATTAGAAAATTTAAAAGACTTACTGCCCATATAGTAGTCCATATTGTTAATATTTTTGCATTCATTTCTACGAGATGAGAAATAACAAGGGGCATTTGGTCTATTCTGAGCCATTCCATTTTATATTACCACTATACTGCAAACTACATATTTATGTATAAATCCCTTTTCATAAATATAACCATACTTATCCAATTCCCTCTCAAACTCTTTCAATGGTGCAATTTATATCACATTTGCAGGCACATTATGCCTATTAAAAAAGTAACAATGCATTAACTCGTTTCATGTCTTAGTTTTCCTCACTTTATACTTGTATTCAAATTCCTCACTTCTCTATACCGAAAAAATATATAAAAAATTCAACCTATCTCCAACCTATCAGAACTCCTTCCAAGTCTGAAAACATCATGCTAACTATTCTCTGAACCACCTTCAACTCAATCTTCTTAAATAAGGTGAACTGAATATAATATTTGCAAATGAAGCCTAATTGTGTCTTAGAGAGTAAAATGATGAACTTCCTCAATGTATACAGCCTAAAATCTTGTTTGATTATTATTAGCTAAGATACATTGTGTAGAAGCTTTAAACTTGTAAGTATTATGCAAAGATCTTTTTCTTATTCACCTTCATCTAGTTCCCTAGCAAATGGCGTAGTAACAAATATGCATAATCTACCTTCTATTAAAAGGTATTGGCCCAGCTCACCAAGCAGTCAAAATCTATCTACAAAATTACAGCATGTTTAATAAAATATGGAATGCCTATTAATTCAATACATTCTGCAAATTTAACTAATTTACTGGTTAACTTTGGTCAACTTTGAAAGTTGATTGAGTGGTAGATGATATTAGTGGGGTGAAGCCACAGTGGATTAGTGTTACAAGTGGCATATCTCAAAGTATGTTTAACAAGCTTATTCCCTGCCCCAACAGATATAATCTTCCCAAGAAGTCTCTTATGTGGCACCTTATCAAAATCCTTCTAAAAGTTGAAGTACAATAAATCAACTGCATTACCAATGTTCAAAGAAATTACTCAAATTCCTAAAGTATGACCTTCTCTTTCTAGATCTATGCAAAAAAGTTATGAAAGTTTGAAACTTGTCTAAATACTCTTTTAGAATTTCTTTACAGACTAGTAATTTCCAAACCACAGATGTAAAACTACCTGACAAATAATTGTATATCTCCTCCCTTAAAATCTGGTGTAATTATTGGTTGATCCCCATTCTTCCAGCATTTTACTACTTTTAGCAGCACCATCATTAGAAATAAAGGTTAATAATTCATAAATTGATCTTTTGTTTTGAATGATTATTTTCTGCCTTAATTAGGTGCCTTATCTTCTTTCAATTTACAATATAAAATTTTTTACCAGTTTTGGCTTAATCCTAATTTCATTCAAGAATATCATACAGTCCTTCATAGATAAATCCACCTTACATCTTCCATGTAATGTGTCCTTTCCAGTAATAAAGCAAATTGGATTTTAGGATGTATCTACAGGGATACTGAATACAAGTCAAAGGAGGTTATTGCTTCTGTGTAAAGATCTCTGATTTGTAGGGTGCAATGGATGGATTTTATTTGGTAACTCAGGACTATCATGTACTTAAAGCTAACAGTAAAAATTTAATTTTTTTTTAGAGTTTGCAGGTTGGAGGATAAATTGGAGGTTATCCTAAGTAGATAATGGGTGACAGATAAACAGAAGTGTAAATTGTGGGAAATGGCAGCAAGATTTCAAGAACTTGTGCTTTTACTGCAAGTGATGTAGCAGTTAATAATGACTCTCAGGAGGTTAGAAACAGTACTATTTGGGCTAGAAGTAATGAATTTAATTGTAGTTAGCAGGTACTTTGAAATGACAGATTTTAGTCTCTAACTTGTTCAAATGAGGAAGTATAGTAAAGAAGGAAAACAAATGGGACAGAGATGGATGGAAAACTTAGATTTCATAGTTATAGGCAATTCTTTTTCTTTTACAGTACATGCATAGGGCAGTCTATGGGGTAAATATGGAAAAAAAAGGTTATGCAATTCAGGAGTAGGGGTGGAGGATATAACTGACAGAGCAAGTGATATAGTAAAAGGTGCTAGCAGTGATGTAGTTATTGTGCATAAAGGGGTTAATGATGTAGGGAAGGATAGGTCAGTGGAAATGACAGATAAACACAAAGGATTGATAGAGGAACTTAAAGAAGAGGGCCGTAATAACTTAATTATGTGGATGAAATTATAAGTAGGTCATTAGGGCTGAATCCTAGGCTTAGGTTAATTTGTAAGTACAAGTAGTTTGGCTGGTTTGACTTAAAGGATCAGTTTAGTGGGAAGACAAAATCAAAAATTAAAGAGCTTTTTGTAATGGATAGTTTACATTAAATAGGGTAAGGGCTGGCTTGTTTTCAAGTGCAGTTAACTCAATTGTAAAGGCAGATTTAAACTAGGATTAGACAGTGGTGGTGGCCAGAATAAGTTAGATGAAGAAAAAATAAGACATAGAAAAGTGTAGGAACAAAGCACAAAGACAGTTTTAAGGGTAGGCTAAACTGTTATTACTGTAATATTAGTAGTACAAGAAGAAAAAATAAGACTTGAGAGCACTAGTTGGAATAAAGGATTTTGATGTAATGGGAATAATTGAAACTTGGTTAAATGCAGAAATGTATTTGAAATACATGGTTATAAGTTATTTAATACGAATAGACTACTAAAAGAGAGGAAGGAGTGGCTTTTTACATAAATGGGATTATATAATTTTCAAGTTCAGGATATTAAAGCTAACAGCAAGGGAGTTGGATCTATTTGGGTTTCTGTTAGCAAATATAGGGCAGTAAGCTTTTAGTTGGAATTTGATACAGACTACCAGATGAAATTAATGAGAAACTGTACAGTGAGATAAATAATTCAGCTGTCAATGAGGTCATAACTATAGGAGATTTAATTTAAGGCATAAAGATTGTAAAATGTTAGAGCCAGGCCACAAGGGAGAGAGATATTTAGAAACCGATCAGGATGGTTTTCTTCGCCAATTGGTCAAGGAACCTACTAGGAACAATGCTTTTTTAGATTTATTGCTAACTTCTAATATACAAATGGTTAAGTGGGTGGAAACTGGAAAACAACTGGGTGCAAATTATCATTGACCTATTAGGTTTTATGTTTTACTTCATACGCAGTTCAGAAATAGAGATTTTGGTTGCAAATATTACAAAAACAAAATTTTAAAGAGTTGCAACAAGAATTGTGAATTAGGCAACTGAATTGGAGACACTGATCAAATATGGAATATTTATAAAAATCCAATCCTAAGTTTCATGATAGACATGTTCCTAAAAGAAAAGAAAAAGGGTGTCTTCAAATAAAAAACAGGCTGACTGACAAAGGGCATAAGGGACAAAATAAATGGAATGCATCACATACTTACAAAGTTTATATTGACTGTTATGATGGGAGACTTAGAAGATTACAGAAGTTAAAGGAATTTGGTCAAATAGAAAATTATGAAATTAAAAATGGTATATGAAAAATGGTTGGTTGAAAATTTAAACATTAACAGTAAGGATCTGTTTAAATGTATTACAGATAAGTAAACTTTTAGGATGGGAGTAGAGGAAGACTCATATCTGATGATTATGAGATGGTTGGATTATTACATTCTAGTTTTCTTCAATATTTACAAATGAAAATTTAAGTAATATTCCTCAACCTGAATAGTTGCTCAACGGAAACAAAATCAAACATGATTATCACATTATTTATTAAAAATGTTAAATCTCCTAGGTCAGATAATATTTACCCAAGGGTTTTGAAGGAAGTTAAGGATTAGATATGTGAGCTACTTTTTTTATGCAAGTCTTTGAAAAGTGGGCCAGATTATTGGAAGTTTGCTAATGTTACGTCTCTTTTCAAGGGAAGTAATAATAGTTGTCCTGGTAATTATAGACCTAATGATCTTACATCAGTGGTAGGAAAAGGTTTTTAAATTGTGATAAAAGATGGTTTGCAAACTCATTTAACAAATCTCTAAAGAGATTACTAATTTGTAGATTTGGTACATATCGATTTTCAGAAAGCATTTGAAAAGGTTCCACACAAAAGGCTAGTTAAAAAAAAAAATCTTTATAGATGTGAAAATGGCAAAATGTCAAGAGTGGGATACCTCAAGGCTCAGCATTAGGACCTTTCCTCTTTTTGAGTTACATCAATGACATAGATGTATAGATGGTCAATAAAGTACTTACATTTGCTGCTGCTTTATAAAAGGATTTCAATTACTAGTTGAGCTGGGTGAATAAACGGCAGATGGCTTTTGATTATAATAAATATAAGGTAATGCATGTGGGTGATCATAACTGAAATGTAAACACAAGTTTGATGGGAATTACCTTAACTATTATATAGAAGAAAAGGACCTTAGTGTTCTGGTTGATCAGTCTCTTAAGCCATCCAAGCAACATGCTGTTGCTAGTGGTAAAGCAAATAGTATTTTGGGTTGTATTTACAGAAGTACTGAATAACAAGTCTAAAGAGGTTATAATTTCATTGGATAGGTCACTATTCATGCCACATTTGAAGTACTATTCTCAGTTTTGGGCTCCTTACCTTAGGAAAGACACTTGAATTGTTGGAGAGGGTTCAGAGGAGGGTTATTAGGATGATACCTGGGATGGAAATGTTGTCATGTTAAGACAGGTGAAAATCTGTGAAATTATTTTCTCTTCAGAAATGAAAAGTTAGAGGGGATGTGATTAAGATGTATAAGGTCATTAAGGGAATTCATAGTTTTTATGCATCATCTTTTTTCATACAATATGGTGAGAATGGTAGGACTAGGGGACACAAATATAAATTTTGATAGGGCAGTAGTGATCTTCACCTTAGACATTTTTATTTTTCTAATAGAGCAGTTGGCCTTTGTGTGTTGACTTCAATGTGGTGGAAGCAGTTTAATGGAAGGTTTGATAAATATTTGAAGAATAAGGGCTCACCTTGAATATATATATATATATATATATAACAGCCTAGATTGACCAATAGGTCCATTGTTGTCTTGAAATAATAAAAAATTAGGTCTCATTTACAATATTGTGTTTCAGTCTTGGAGTCCTTACTTTAAGGACATCGAGTTGTTGGAAAGTGTTCAGAGGTGGGGCCAACAGAATCATTCCTTGGGTGAAAGGGCTGGCTTGTGAAGACAGGTTAAGGTCCTCTTGAGAAAAGAAGGATTAGAAGGGACCTGAATTAAGTGTTCAAAATTAAAGGGAATAGATAGGATCAATGCAGCCTTTGGAACAGATTGCTTTTAGATGTGATAGATACAACAAAACTTGAAGAGTTCAAGAGATGGCTAAATAAGTACTTGGGAAATCGGGGCTGTACATAGGCAGATGTGCATTTGATTAAATGAATGGGACAGCCATAATGGGCATAGGGGACTTTTCATTGTCCCTCAAATTTACATCTTCTCCTGATTAAAAAAGTATTCATATGGTTGATCATCAACTGAAACCTTTCTATCTTAATTGTTTTTAAAAGGTACAGTGTCCATTTAAACAGTTTTCTTTAATAACTAAAAAAAGTCTACTATCACGAATATGCTTTATTTTCTAATGTCCTTTTTAATCAGTTCTCTAGTACTTTTACAAATCTTCCATTCTAAAAGTGTATTTAAATTTTCTAAATTACAAAAGTTTTGTTTTGTTTTACTTTTACATTTAATGTTCCTCATAAGTTTGACATATGCCCCCCCCAACATGAATAATATATATATATATATATATATATATATACTATATATATATAATATATTTGAGAGTAGATAAACAAAAGACACCTTTGAGGAACTTACTAGTTGCAATTTCCCAACAAGTATAGTGCTTATTTACCACAAACCTCCATTTTTTTCAGTTTCAAGTCCAGTCACTTTTTTAACTCACTTTCATGTTTTCCTCAACTCTGGAAGAATCTAACTCACTATTTAATCTGTTGTAATAATCCTGGTAAAACCTTATAAAAGTCCAGATACACAATGTCAACAGAAGTAACCTTGTTCCAACAAATGTCCTATCAAAAATTTCAACATATTACCGAAACAAAAAAGTCCCTTTCTAAAAATTTCATTTTGGTTTTATCAAATTTCAGCTTTCATTATTACTGAAAATTTGTTTCAATAGCTTACCAACAACACAAGTACCAGCTTTGCTTGAAATTACACAAGCCTAATGTAGACCCTCTTCTTCTTATAAATAGGTATATATCATTCTGATTACCTGTCAATCACCAGGAATTTCCCCCGTGTCTAAAGATTTATGGAATACTTCAGTTAAAACACCCACATACCTATTATTTAGCCTCTTTAAAATTTTAGAAATCTTATTAGAGCCAAGAAATTTAATATCAGCAAGCTTCTTAAGTTTTCCAAAATATGATTTTCCTTAACAACATTAAAGAAGTGCTCTTTCCTCTCTTTAAGTGTATTAACTGAATGTGCATGGGGTCAGTCCACTGAAGCAATCCCATACTTGAGAAGTAATGTTGAATATAATCCCAAATTTACAGTGTATATTTATGAAATGTGTATTGATTTTAGTCAACAGTACAAGTTTGTTGCTCACAAAATAAACAAATGCATTAGTAACTAGACAAGTTAGAATACAAGGTGGTGTTCATCTAAAGAATAAAAATACTTTTGTCCATTGTACAGTTTGCAAACTACATTTGTATAACCTCTACAAACTCTAGGATAACATGAAAGACTGATAACTGACATCAAGTGCATAATACCATATTGAATAGTGCACTGTACAAGGTCAGGATATGCACACTTTGACCCCACACATTCATTTAGGGTAAAAAAAGATTATGTGTATCAAGTGAAATAGAAACAAGACTCAGTATTCCAAATAATAGCTAATCTGTTTCCTCACACTTGATATCTAAAACAAAAATCAAGCTACTTGTATCATGTATGTTGGTTTCTAGGTGCTTGCATCTTATGGCAACTGACGTTCATCGCCCAAAGTGAAACTGAATTTTAGCCACGAGCTCATATATTTTCTATCTTGAAGAATCTAAATCATATCACACACACACACATTTAAACTTTAATACATTGGCCATCCTACTTATAGCCTAGACTAATTTACTGAAAAGAAAACATATGTACAATACATCTCTTCAACATGTATGCAGAAATACACTGGTTAAATCTGCATTCAAGTTTATGATATCACTGTTCATTCTCAGACAAAATTATTTCTTAACAAGAATTGTAGTATTTCTATAATCAAAATGAAATGTCATATTGAAAATAAAAATAATTCAAGTCAGTAATACTTTCTAATACTGGAGAACCTCAATTAACATTAGTTGTGCTAAATTTTGCTAAAAATAAAATCAAAGAAAAGTGGTTAGATAATCCAAATATGATATACATATTACGGGAACATCAACAACAAAGATTATTTTAACATACTGACAACAAGGGATCATTTGGTAATTCAAGACCGTTAACACACCCACCATTGAGAAAACAAACTCAGAAATAATTACCTCTGTTGATTTGAAATTGATACATCTATTAATATGGTAGGTGTTGGGAAATGCTAGTTACTTTGATTGTATGGTGGTTAAATTGAACCTTTGTTACTAGTTGAATGCCTCAAGGATCAGTGCTTGGACCTTTACTTGCTCTCATTTACATCAATGACACTGATAATTAGCAAATTATTAAAGTTTGCTGATGATGTTAAACTTTTGAGTATTTCGAGCTGTACTGAGAATGTTGATTTGAATAAATTGGTAAATTGGACACATATTTAACAAATGACTTAATTATATTAAGTGCAAGGTAATGCATTTAGGTTATAAATAATTTGGTCACACTCAACATTATGGCTGAAGAAAAAGATACATCACTCAAGCCATCAAAGCAGTGCTGTTGTTAGAGGTAAGGCTAATAAAATTTAGGATGTATAAAAAGAAATGTTCATTTCAAGTCAAAAGAGTTGCACCTCAATTGGTATACTATATAGATTTGATATTCTTATCTAAGAAAAGCCTTACTGACTAATTAAAAAGGGTTCACAAAAGGGCTACTAGAATGATAGAGGAAATATCTTAAAACAATGGTTCCAAACTATTTTCATTCATGACACCCTAACCCACTTACATTGATTTGCATGACACCCCCTGCTGACACATGCAATATATGTTTTGTAGTTGTTTTTTTATGTTATTAATTATTCTTTCTTTGGTGAAACTCCTGTAACATCCCCAGCAACTTGCTTCAACTCACTAGTGTTGCAACACACAGTTTGGAAACCAGTCTTAAAGGAATAGGAACAGACTGTTTAACTTATTTTCTCTTGAAAAGAAAATGGTCAGAGGTGATCTTATTAAAGTTCACAAGATTATCCAGGGGTTTTAGAAAATAAGGGCCAATGATTTATTTTTGTAATATTATGAATATAATAGAGTGAAATGACACAATTTTAAAATTTTGAAAGAAAGAGAGACTAATCTACAGTTTAGACGTTTTTTTCTAACAGTGTGAATGACTAATGGAATGAGTTGCCATTGGAAATAGTAAAGCTCAGAACTTTACAGGAGTGTAAGAATGGGATCAGATACTTCCTGAAAAATGAAGGGTGGGTTTCAATTCTTAATTTTCTTAAGGGTGGGTGTTTAGGTAAACCACTAAAGGACCAAATGGTCCCTTGTTGTACATATGTTAGAATTCTATAAACATTGCTACTAGCAACGGAGCACTGCCTCAATGGTTTAAGTGATTTATCCACCACTATGCCAAGATTATTTTCTTCAGTCATGCTAGTGAGTGGGTTCATCTATATTAAAGGCATGATCGAAATAATGATAACCCAAGTACTTTATCTTACACTTACTATAATTAAAGGTTATTTGCCAAATATTTGTCCAATTAACCAACTGATCAAATCATTCTGCAATACCTCAACATCTTAAATGTTAAAACTTAAATACAGCAAGAAACAGTCAAGAGTTTAATATCATCCATAAACTTAACTAATTTAGTAATTATGCCTCTATCAATATCATTAATGTAAATAAGTTGTACAAGATAATAGCACAGTATGGGATGTGAATAAGTTATAAATTATCAACTCCTTAGTACACCAAGTTTTAGATGTTTAGGCTTAAATCAAAAGCACTAGCATTTCATGAATTGGTAAGTTTAAGACAATGATTAATAATAACACATTATTACTATTAGTACTAGTAGCTAGTATTTAATAACACTGATACTACTAGTGTATGAAGTGCACTTAAATTATTTATAGATCTTACACATGCTTATTTTAAAATCAAAAAGGTTTCCACCACGAAAATGACTAGACCGTTTGTGAACATATACCATCATTATCGAGCTAAGCGAAATTAAAAAAAAAACAATTCAGTACCTACCAGACTAGTACTCATAGTACTAGTTAATCAACCGAATAGTGCTAGTAGTAACATACTAATAACTGGCTGGTACTGTGGTAGTACATATTGAAAAGTTAGTAAGATAACCGAATAGTGCTAGTAGTAACATACTAATAACTGGCTGGTACATGTTGAAAAGTTACTAAGACTAGTAAGTCACTAACTAAGACTCGAGAGTTACACTTCATTATTCATAACAGAAGTACTGAGCAAACTTTGCAAACCATATGAATAACGATAAAAAGTATACATTTATAAACAAAAGGACATTGTTGTAATATGAAAACTTGCAAAAATATATTCAACAGTAAGCTTACAACAAATAAGTTAACGAAAACGTGCCCATCTTTAAGTCTTCGCCCTTTTTATATTTACTAAATACCCTCTGAAGTCTAAAACTTCGTATCGTAGCAACGAGCTATTAAACGTACGAGAAAACTATTTTTTAATTTAGCGAACAAATGTTATGCTGAGCAACATTCTACTTATGTCATTATTGCAGTGTTAATTTTGATGAATTACACACAGTTTTCTTTCAGACGTTTATAAAATTATGCTTAGCCTTTACAAGTTACATAAATCAGTAATTGTACTATTCGTGGAAGTTTAAAAAAATTGATATAAGTATATTATTATTATAAATACCTTAACTTTGATTGTGTATTTTATCGCCCTCTAGTGATGAACTGAGGATCACTGGTATGTGTATACCTGAATTTGAGTGTTATGTTACATTATATACATATTTAGTATACAAATATCTCGTGGCAATACATTGCAGATACTCTGTAGTTATGTTTAAGGCTAATATTTGTAAGATGAATTAAAACACCTATAATTTTACCTAATAGTATGGGTTATTATTATTGAGTAAATTATTGTGAATGATTTAAATTGTTACTTGTTCGTTTTAAGTTTTTAGTGGATCGACGATTCTTTCAATTAACTACTGGTCTGTGAGTACAAAATTTATCTTATCTTAAAATTTGCAGCACTGATCACTACAACAAGCTTGAAATGGGTAGCTAACTCAAAATTTTTATTAGTAGGCAGACATTACTGTAATCTTAACCACCAACAATAGCGCCATAAAAAATGCTCATCCCCTAAGTGCTGAACCTTCAATCGATATCGATTTTTTTTATGCGCAGAATGTAAATTTTTCTAAGCTTGGTCTCGGCGGTCGCGTCCATTTTAGAACGTTTTATCAACCTTTGTTTGTACAAAATTCCAATCTTCATATAACATATACACCAAAATTAAGATTTTTTTTTCTACTAAGAAAAACTTTCTACAACGTTTCTGTCTCGCAGTGTTTTCAAAAGGTAAGGATCAGTTTAATGTCTTTTTGGAAATTATTGAAATAGTGGGAATTAGTGTCGGTGATAAAGTAGCTGAACCCTTATAACCTGCATTCTTCTTTTCGTGCGTCAAAGATCTATATTTAAGAAACTTGTCAATGAAATAAAATGATAACCTCCGGTATTGGTACTTTACAGGGGTAACCAATTAAGCTTGCTAAGTTGACCGTTTTGACTAAAGCTTGAAATGTTTTTTAACATCCTTCTTTTATAAAAATTGTCTATTAAGTAGTGGTGGACTTGGAAGTCACCTTACTGCATAAATTCGGAGAACAACTGAGAGCTAGCTAATGGTGATCAACAATAAGGACGCCCCAACCCTTACGTCACAGAATGAAACTAGTCATAGCGTTCAACCCTTCCCACACAAAGCTCGTTAGAAAAGCAGGCGGCCCTAATCAACGCTCTCGAATGAACTAGTTTCATATTTTATGCCGATAGAGTACTCTCTACTGCTTCTGATTGGCGGAACAGTAGCAGTGCTGAAAAAAGAAATAAAAAAAGTTCATGCGCAATTTGTTGCCAGGATGGGTTAATTTTCCTTGCAAGTAGGGCGCTTAAGTAATTCTAATAATGACGTACATTGGCTAAACCAGCGTTGGAGGCCGCCTTCAGGGTTTCTGGTCTTTTACCAACTACTTATATGTTTACCTATATATAAATAGAAGTTAATGACTACACTTCTAATTACACTTGGCTATTATTGGTTTTTTGTACCCTGCGAAAAAAGACCGTTAAATACACATTTTATCGGTCTTGTTTAATTCACATTTAAAAACGTGTATTTTGCAAATATGTAGTTGAATTCAAAATTTTGTTTGAGTTATTATAGAATTATTATTTTATTTTGATCTTAATAATCTAATCCAAATAACCATATTTCTTGAAAATTTTATATCGTTTAGCAGCTTAATTGAATAGATTTTATATAAAAATGTGTTATGTATTTACAAGCAACCAATTTTGTTCTGTTACCATTTTTTTTGAATAAATATTGCATTAAACATTAACATTTTCCTCTGTGGTTTGTAAAAAAAAATAAAAACGTTCTCATTTCCAGTTGTCAAACAGTCACGTTTAACCTTTTAAAGAATGCGAATATAAAAAAAAAGAAAGAGAAAATAAAAAGGCCTCGGACAAATTCTAATGAATTTGTCCATTTTTAGTGCCCCACCCTTATTCTAATGGCTCACCAGTATGTCTGCTAACTCACAACGCTAAAAACCAGTTTCGGTGCTTTTGGGGGGCAAAGAACAGATAGCCCATTGTGTAGCTTTGCGCTTAATAGACAACCCATTTTGAGCGGGAATAATGGTCTTTATTTACTTGGTAGTTTGAAATCATAAAGAGAAAGCAAATCTATAAGTAGATATATCGGAGAAAGTGAAAGAAAGAAATTTTTCGATTAAAAACAAGTCAATACTCTTTATTGAAATGGTTGTCTTTGAGTTTTTGTAAATACATTTTAAATATTTATATAAGAAAAATGTGGTTAATTGTTTATATTCAGATTAAAATACATATGCTGTCAAAACTTCTAGTATGAAAGTTTAAACTGTTATTTATACAACTGGTACTTAAGATGAAAAATTGCTTAAACTGTGCGAAAGAGACTGCCGATGAACGGCAGTGACGTGATGAGCCAAAACTGAATCGGCACATTGTTCAGTATTATGTTAGAGCAGAAGTAAATTATGGCAAGTGTAATGAGCTGTTTCATAAGCTAAAGACGTCTGTGTCGGACGTTACAAAAATAAATGTTTTGTCAAAACAGTATCACAAATATGTGGAAGTTTTAAATAATTTTTTAGGTTAAATTTAATATACTATTTTAATTAATGGGACGGAAATCACTCATATAGCTCTTGTTATTTGAATTTAAGCACAAAGCTACACAATGAGTTATCTGTGCTCTGCCCATCACGGGTATCGAAACCCGCTTTCTAACGTTGTAAATCCGCAGACATGCCGCTGTGCCACTGGGGAGTATGCATATAGTAAACACGTATGCGTGAAAACAACTTCGTAAAATAAGACATGGAAGCTATAATATATTCCACTCCTACTTTGATTGGATTGAAAAACTCCATTTTCTCTCCTTGATAGGGAATACGTACAATGAAAACACACGGAGCTTTCAGATTCATTTTCAGTTAAACATATATATAGTTAAGAGCATTCCCTAAAAATATTAGCATTTCCAATCGTTTTAAACTCGTCCTTCAAATAGAATCAAGTAGCCTTTGTTTTCAAGCTTATGATTTATAATTATTTTGCGACAATTTTGAATAAAACATTCATAAAAAAGAAGAGTGGACCCGCTAATATAACAGACAGATCCTTTTTTTTATGTGACCTTGTAGGAAAGCTCAGGATTTCGAAGCTGGTGAGACAGGTTCCAATCCGTGAGATACCTACCACAAAATATTTCCCGCAATTTCAAATGTGGGTTCGTTATAAGAGTGACAGTTAATCCCTTAGCGTGGATGGTGGGTGGTAGGGTGCCGCTGGTTGGCCTTCTTCCCTCAGTAGCTCGAAAATAGGGACAACAGCTTTACTATAGTTATAATAATTACAATATATCAATCACTCTATTTCTGCTATATTCAGTGCCGACAAGGCCTTTCATTTACAAATCAGAATTACAGTAAGGGTTTTTAAGACAATATTATTTATCTATTTTATTTTTATCGTCAATTAATTAGTCTTTTTAGTTGAATTAACTTAGCTATCATTCATAAGAACTGGCGAACTAGTGAGTTAGTCTTTATATTCCCGAAGTGGCTCAAGCAGCTATATCGTCAACGGCACAAAACTGTATTAGTAATTCTAAGAATTTATGAGTAAAAGCAAATGTAAATATGTAATATATATAAACTACACTATATCTGCTATATCCAGTGCTGACGAGGCCTTTCGTCCTGTAACAGGGTTAACCATGGCCAGAGCCTACCCTAGGCAAAATTGTGGCCTATGCGAACGCTATATTCGGCGCCCCAGTCTCTGTAAAATTGACAAGAACTGCTAATTGCAATACAGATTTTGGCGCTCCTTGGGGTGGACGCCTTGAGCGGGGCACAAGTCGCCCACCCTAAGGGCCGGTCCTGACCAGGGTAGATGGGATACGATAGACGGCATAGAAGTAGCATACTGATCTAGGCGCTATTTATATCATAATTTTATGAACAATAAGTATTATATGTTGTGAATTAGATTAACTAAGCGAAGTGTAATTGTTATATTCAGTGTGAAATATAATATAATATGATTTTTTCATACAACTTATGTTGAGTATGAAAGTGGTGCCGCTTACGCAAAACTGAAAACGAATCCTTTGGTAGGGGAGGGCTCCACGTGTGTAATCCTGAACGAGCCATATACGTCAAGCAATGGATATTGTTAAATAACGTGGTTCAAAATAGCTTTTGCACAAATACTGAGATAATTGATTTATTTTAAGAAAGAGAGCGTGCACCACATGAAACTGGACTGCGCATGTACATGTTTTATGCACAAACTGCCAGAAATCAACCATATTTCACCTGTGACAGATGTGAGTAAGCTTTTCCGAATAATAAAGAGACATAATTCAAAATTTTTACCTGTGATGAGCTGTCATATTTTAAGCTTTTACCCATGCCATAAAACAGTATATTTAGTTTTCACAGTTATAATAGACATCACATTAATAGGAAGATTTGCAATAGCAAAACAGCAAGTCAATTAAACTGCAATATCAAATTCAGTTATTTTATGCATTCATTTGCCACTTTTTATTATATTTTGTTAAATTATTGATTACTTTAGTTTTTTTTACATTATCACATATCTGATAGTTTTTACATTATCACATTATATTTTGTTAAATTATTGATTACTTTAGTTTTTTTTTACTATTATCACATATCTGATAGTTTTTTACATTATCACATTATATTTGTTAAATTATTGATTACTTTAGTTTTTTACATTATCACATATTTGATTTCACTGTATCTGAGAATTTTTAGTTTTCATAGGGAAAAATGATATAAAATGATATAATTAAATGGTAAAATAAATAGTTTTATTATTGGTAAAATGACATAACACAAGCTTTTACCAGTAGAAAAGTAATATAATACGTAATTTTTCATCTTATTATCAATCCTAATGTAATAAAACACAACAGCCTCTAATGTTTTGCTCCCCAGTGGCTCATCGGTATGTCAGTGGGCTTATAACTCTGATACCCGCGGTGGGCACAGTCCAGATAGTCCCTTGTGTAGCTTTGTGCTTTACTGCATAAAAATATATATAATGATTTTTGTATTTATAACAAAATGTTTATGTTGCGTAATATAAAATAATTGGACTTTTCCATATAATTTACAATTGGTGAATATAACAAAAACAACATGTAATGTTTTAATAGTCGTAATGTGTTTAAAGGTCTCCAGTTAACGTTGTTAACACTCAGAATACGTTAAAGCAAGACCAGTTACCGAGCGTAATATGTTAAAAGATCACAAACTATTTTGCATTGCATGATCGTAACATATTTAAATATCACAGATTACTTTTGTAACAATATGATCGAAACACAATATAATATTATTGGTTAAAATAATTAAAGTGTTAAAACCTCTTACATAATACAATATATAATCTTTTTTTTTGCCTTATTTTTCATTATTTAGACAAGACGTTTCTTCTTTTGAATAATATTCGACCATTATTATAAATATTAATAAAAATTATAATTTGCCGAAAACAAATACAAATGAAAGTAGCTTGACGGTACAGTTATAGCAATACGCAAAACAAAAAGTCATTACTTACGTCAGTATTACTCTCTACGCACATTGGTTAAATCTGCCCCACAGTGGCACAGCGGCATGTCTGCGGACTTACAACGCTAGAATCCGGGTTTCGATACCAGTGGTGGGCAGAGCACAGATAGCCCATTGTGTAGCTTTGTGCTTAATTAGAAACAATCAAGGTTGGATCTGTGAACCAAACACAGTGGAAAGATTGAGAGTCTTTAGTGTATATCATAGCGGTTACTGAAGAAAAACAAAACGATTGTTATAACGTATTTCAGATCAGACATAAATATTTCGCGTATATCATAGTTGTTACTGAAGAAAAACAAAACGATTGTTATAGCGTATTTCAGATCAGACATAAATATTTCGTGTATATCATAGCGGTTACTGAAGAAAAACAAAACGATTGTTATAACGTATTTCAGATCAGACATAAATATTTCGTGTATATCATAGCGGTTACTGAAGAAAAACAAAACGATTGTTATAACGTATTTCAGATCAGACATAAATATTTCGTGTATATCATAGTTGTTACTGAAGAAAAACAAAACGATTGTTATAGCGTATTTCAGATCAGACATAAATATTCAACTACCTACGTATGACTTTTCTTAGTATACGTTTTTTTTTTTTTGGACACTTTTATTTATTTTTTTTCGGTTAAGGAGTGAGCTCGAACCCCACAACGTTATTATCACGTTATTGTGATACAATACACTTAAGCTAACTATCTTACTGGTTGCATTGTTTTAAACAAGTTATCAGTAACTGTTGTTATCAGTTGTAGTTCACTGTATGTAGTGCACTCTGAAAGAACTTAGACATCTTCACAATAAAATTAGACAAAAACGACCTTCCCTCTCCAGATAATAATAATAATAAACGTTTTATTGTAGCCAACGTTTCGCTATTGGGGCTGCATCAGGGCTAGTAATGCAATAACTGTCGGCTGAAATAAAAGTATTTTTATTGTTATCGGTTGTAAAGTGTTAAAAAATGATCAATAGATATTGATATCGCTCTCATTGTGATAAAACACAATCTGTTAATATTGTTTTCAGTTGAACTATGAGCCCCCTAGTGGCGCAGCAGTACGTCTGCGGACTTACAACGCTAGAAACCGGGTTTCGATACCCGTTGTGGGCAGAGCACAGATAGCCCATTATGTAGCTTTGTGCTTAATTACAAACAAACAAACTGAACTGTGATACAATAGATCCTGTTAATGATTATATTACAAGTTTTTTTCTTTGAACCAAAGGTAAAATTGAAAAGAGAATCTGTGACGTAGAGACCTAATGCATTCTTTGATTCGCCGCACCCGCTACTGTGGACTACAGTCTCACTTATTTAAGGCTCATCAGCATAATTTGGGTCAGCAAACCGAAGAAATACGGTAAAAAGAAAATTAATCTGTAATATAATCATTAAACAGTCGGTCCGTTATAGGATATCAAATAATAAGTTAGGCGCAATTCCATATTATTATTCACAAATTTACATTAATTTAGGTTCAACAATACGAATGGTAGCTTATGTTTGATAACATTAACAAGCTACCATTCGTATTGTTGATCAAACATAACTTGTTAATGTTGCTACCATTCGTATTGCTGATCTGCTACCATTCGTGTTGTTGATCAAACATAACTTGTTAATGTTGCTACCATTCGTATTGTTGATCAAACATAACTTGTTAATGTTGCTACCATTCGTATTGTTGATCAAGCAGAACTTGTTAATGTTGATACCAGTTGTATTTTTACAAAATACAGCTGTTTAATGTTGCCACTGGTCATACTGTGAAATAACAAACTTGTTAACATGTTACTGGTTACGATGTCTTAAAACATCGTAAATTATTGTAGCTTCTGGATGTAAAAGTGCTAAAACATCATCGGTTGTATTATGGTAATTTTATTTAATAATGTTTCTTACCAGTAGCAATGTGATAAAACACAACACAACATGTTGATGCTGTTACAAATCGTATAGTGGTAAAATACACATCGTTAATACTTTCACCGATCCTAGTGGAACTTCTTTATGTTGTTACCGGTTGAACTGCGGTAAAATATAGGTCGTTGTTGTTCTTGTCTGTCACATTATGATAAACATAGTACATTTGTTGCTACTGGTCGTATTGTGATCAAACAACTTACTACTGTTGATTGTGGCAGTGTAGTGATAAAAACGCAATTGTTAGTTACACTGTGATAAAAACATATTCTTATTAGTGTTGTCATCGGTCGTTTTTTAATAAAATATAAGTTTTATAATATTGTTACCCGTCAAAATGTGATAAAACGGTGTTACATATTTAAAGGTATTGATGTAAAGTTTTCGTTGCTGTAATAAACATAACGTTTTAATGCCACTACATGTTATAAAGCTCTCATTTGAGTTAGCAGTAAGCTAGAGGGAATATAACGCTAAAAACCAGGGTTCGATTATTTCATTGAGGACAGTACAGGTAAACCCATCGTGCAGCAAACAAACGACAAATACGACTTAATAATTATTTTACCGGCCGTGGTGGGATAATACACAACCTAAAAAAACATGCTATATGTCAGAAAGTGATAAAATATTGTTTATTAAAATTTTTCAAGTTGTGAATTGAGAAGACGCAGTTTTGTTACCAAACTATAAACGTTATAAAACATGTATTGTTATGTCTTGTTGTTCTGTTGGTTTACTCTACTAAACAACCGTTTATATCAACTTGGTACTAAAATGGCGCACTATATTATTATTATTTTCAATGACAATGGAAATGTTAAATTGAATAATTGATTGAGTCAATAAACATGCTATGCTTGGCTTCAGTTTTTACTCTTTATCATAATATCTAATGTTGTGTGATAATATTTATGCATAGGAAATCAAAGTGATACATTATATATATATACATACATATATTTGTGTATACAGACACATAAACTAGCGTGCACACTTACAGATATTTTTATTTTTCAACTTCTTTATCCCAGTAGCTCAACGATAGGCTGTAGAAGTCATCACGCTACAAATTTGGGCTCGATCCCCGCCGGCAGGCTCAGCACAGATAGTCCATTGTGCAGCTTTGCGCTTAGATATAAATTAATAAACAAACCAATTCCAATAATGTTATATATCACGATTCATATGGAAAGAATTTTCCTAAGGTCATTTCTCAGAGGTTGGTGACAGCGAAGATGCACATCCTTCGTGAAAGTTCAAAAATATTATATACTAGATAAAATGTTTGACTGTTTTAAACTATTAAAACTCATGATCTGTGAAAGTAAACTTTATTAGCTTAACCTTAGAATATGCATAGAATAATTTGACTTCACACGCCATTTTGTGAAATATGGAACAGTTTGAAGAGTCACAAACACATACACACACAAATGTTTCATATGTACTTGTAATGAAACTGGTATGTGTATGACAAACAGTAATGGTAAAAGCTTCAGCCCACTTCACGTCAATGAAAACTTCTTGTGTTGTGAGAAAAAACTTCACACCACAGTGCTAAAATGAGTATTTTATGTTGATTGTATACAGCTTACATGCAGTGTTGCCTTGTTTATAATTTCTTAAATAGCTTTAATATTTCTAGATACGTATGTTGATTAGGTTTTTTAGAAAAACAAAACAAAGTATTTCACAAAGAACATGTTGCGGGTAATCCAAACCCACACCTAACCGGATAATGAACGAGTATAAATGTTTCTGTTACTTGAAAGACACCTCTCTAGAGGTCACGTAAACTTAGTCAAAACTCATACTCAAATAGCAAGTTGCACTCACAATAAACAATATAATACTCATAATAAAAAATAAAAAACGGAAATTGATGAGCATTGCAACTATTTCCTACGATCGATAAGTTGTGTATGAAAAGTTTAATGTATTTTTATAAGAACAGTCTATATTGTTTTGGAGTATACATTATTTTATAAACAAACGTAAAAAGTAGTCATAAAACTATATATATATGGATAAACTGTGCGAACCTTGTACATTTGCTAACCCTTAATCGTTCATCAAAACAACCCATATAAATAAAAATATGTACAAAATGTATATTTGTATTTCATCACAATGACTTATTCTCAAAATCAATAATTTATATAATTCATGTTGGGTTATCTAGTAATACATTTTGTAGAAATCTAATCGGTTAAACAGTACTTGGATGTTGTCTGTTTCCAGAGCAGGGACTGGGCGTGGCCTAGTGGTTATCATGTTGGACTGTGGATCCAGGATGCAAGGTTGGCGTCCCGTTGTCGCAAATGTATTTGTCCTCCGCAATGTGGCCCGCTAGTGCGTTATAAGAGTGACATTCTAATCCCTCTACTCTATCGGCTAAAAATTAGGGACGACTATCGCAGGCAACTCTTGTGTAGATTTGCGGGAATATCTGAAACCAACTAAGCGAAACCTTCTTAGCATGCCGGTTCTGCAGAGTAGCCTGCTGCTGATGTTGCTTTACCTGACGTCTGACATCAACTACTCATGATTCTTTGTTGTTAAGAACAAAGCTACAAAATAGGCTATCTGTGGGTACTTAAACCTGATTTTTAGTGTTATAAACCCCTTGACTAACCGCAGAACCAGCGATAGGGGGGACCATCTAGAGCTTTGGGTTATCTGCTTCTAGATATCGTTTAGAGCCAGTTCGATTTATAACTTGAATACAATTATAGATAAATTCAATAATAAATGTACGAGCGTCATCTTGATTGTATTTCCTGTTATTATTGATAAACTGAAATGCATAGCATATCTTAATTATCACACGTGTATTTATATGCATCGGAACTTGTACATATTGCTTAGGTGAATAAATTAGTATTTTTTTCCTAATGCTAACACCTAATTTAAATTTTAAGTCATCGTTTCTATAGCTCAGCGATAGGTATTAATCTGGTCATTTGAAGTTCTTCTCCTGTACAACGCAAAGAACTGACGACTGGTGTCACTAACTTCCTTATACTCTAAAGAGATACAACTGATCAGTGAAGAGTTCGAAACAAAAGCTTTCTGCTCTGGCAGTAACATATTAAGTATTTCAACGTTTGCATTTAAGAGCCAAGTTGTTGCCTTCCAAAATGGTACTGAATATACTTTAACATATGTCACAGGTGACTTTTGAAACAAGAGAACTGTGTTCAATAACCTAAACAACTATGTGAGCTTTGACTGTTTTACATCGGTTCGATTTATTTCAATTTAGAATCCCTGTAGAAATCCCAGATCTCACAACATGTAATAGTAATATTTTACCGAAAAAAACATATAATGTTCAAAAACTAACTTGAGTAATGACACAAGAAACAAAAGATGTCCATGTGAGTATTAATGATTTTAGACATCTCATTAAAAAATGTTGGTTTATTTCTCTGTTGTTCGTGTAAAAAACCTAAATATCGACTAAACATTCAACTTTATAAAATATAAGTTGGAATACTGGCCAACGAGTTAACCAGACAGTTTTTCATGTGCATTTTTATTTCTTTATCTTACATATTGTAATAGATATATTCTACCAAGCTTTTTGCCTCTTCATCCATCTATCTTTATCACATCGTACATACAGTATGATATTCTAGATCACTGAAAAGTGCTGTTGAAAAAGTTTTGAAAATATAGCTATAAAAATATTTCAACCCCATTAGAATATCAAGATAAAATTGCGTCTAATCACATATGTGGCGAGTTACAGTAGATGCCCCCCCCCCCCGTGGCTCAACCGTAAGTCTCACAGCTTACAAAGCTAAAATTCGGGTTTCAATACCACAGCGGACAGATCACAGATAATATATTGTGTAGCTTTGTGCTTATTAAAAATACACACACAGTAGATGAAAAGGTGTTTAGAAAAGGTAAGTACCTTTCTTATGCTCAGATCGGGACATCAAAACTATCTATTAGAGGACGAAACCAAACTCTTCAACTTAAAAAGTAACTGAGATACAACAGTTCAAAATATCACCTACCAATTTTAGGACTACACAAGAACTCTCTCAGAACACATATACGATCCTCCCGAAAATAGAGAATAAGAGAACATCTGCAGGTCAAAGATTTATTCAGATATTTTAGAAGTAAATAAATTCCCTTATGCTTCAAAGTCATCTCTTCACGATAAGAATAATAAAACTTCCTCGGACCGACATATCACTCTCTGGTGATAAGAGTAAACCAACGTCCATGGGCTGCCATATCACTCCCTGGTAATAACAGTATATAAACTCTTCACAGACAAATCTTACTTTAGGCAACAGCAGTAAACAACACCTCAGACCGACAAATCACTTCCAGGTATAATAAGATTAAAAAATTTGCTTAGACCGACATATCACTTCCAGATATAATAACATTAAATAAATTTCCTTAGACCGACAAATCACTTCCAAGTATAATAAGATTAAAGAAACTTCCTTAGACCGACAAATTACTTCCAGGTATAATAAGATTAAAGAAATTTCCTTAGACCGACATATCACTTCCGGGTATAATAAGATTAAAGAAATTTCCTTAGACCGACATATCACTTCCGGGTATAATAAGATTAAATAAATTTCCTTAGACCGACAAATCACTTCCAGGTATAATAAGATTAAAGAAATTTCCTTAGACCGACAAATCAGTTCCAGGTATAATAAGATTAAATAAATTTCCTTAGACCGACAAATCACTTCCAGGTATAATAAGATTAAAGACATTTCCTTAGACCGACATATCACTTCCAGGTATAATAAGATTAAAGAAATTTCCTTAGACCGACATATCACTTCCAGGTATAATAAGATTAAAGACATTTCCTTAGACCGACATATCACTTCCAGGTATAATAAGATTAAAGAAATTTCCTTAGACCGACATATCACTTCCAGGTATAATAAGATTAAATAAATTTCCTTAGACCGACATATCACTTCCAGGTATAATAAGATTAAAGAAACTTCCTTAGACCGACAAATTACTTCCAGGTATAATAAGATTAAAGAAATTTCCTTAGACCGACATATCACTTCCAGGTATAATAAGATTAAAGAAATTTCCTTAGACCGACATATCACTTCCAGGTATAATAAGATTAAAGAAATTTCCTTAGACCGACAAATCACTTCCAGGTAATGAGAAAAAACAAACTTCTTTAAACTGATATCTCACTCCCAGTCAATGGGACTAAATATACTATATTCAGAGCAGAATCTTACTTCTAGATATCAGCAATAAATAAACACTCAGACGAAATTTACATTACAGACTCAATATATTACTTAATATCCTTTTTCGCTAATAACTGACAAGATAAATTATTGACATATTTAGTAAAAGAATAACAATGGTTTTGGTAAATACCTTAGCTTGCGATGGTTTACTGACGTTTGTTTATTTGTAGTCGTGGTTACGTAACTGAAGAATCCAGCGTGGATTAAAGTTTAGTACACTTATACCAGTCTCTTTTCCTTACAATCCTCGGCGAGTAGAATGAATATGACAAGATACTAATGATATTTTGATTTGCTAGATGTAGCGTAAAAAGACATCTTGTCTCTTGTTATTGGTTACTAACATCACTAATTTACTAAGTAACTAGCACTTTGTTGAGTGTGATGACATTCTTGATTACTAGGTCTGTATCTCTGCAAGTTTCTATGACACCCAACATACGACACTTCAACAGAGCAGTATCACACAAACTTTTAAACACTAACTTTGAACCTTTTTTTAATTCTTCCTATTTAAAAAAACAAAAAAAAACATGTTATGTGCTAACTTAAGCTACGCTATAGAGCTGCCTGTGCTTTACAGCGAGTAAAAGTTTTCAAACATATATAATAAACAAAATTGTTTCAATCATTGTTACTCTAAACAATGAATCAAATGTATAAAACAGAACAATGCATCAACTGTAGAATACAGATTAATATATTAACTGCAGAATACAGAACAATGTATCAACTGTATTAAGTGTAGAATATAGAAAAATTAATCAACTGAAGATTACAAAACAATCAACTGTAAAATAGGAAACAATAAATCAAATGTATAATACAGATTATTGAATTGAATTTAGAATACAGAATATTATATCAATTTAGAATAAATAATAATATATCAGGTGCATAAATCTGAGTAAATGTGTTAAACTATAGCATAAACGATACATAACACAAAGAACTTTCAGGCTCATGGCAATTCCTATGTTAGACCTATGATATAGAACATCATGTTATGAGGCAAAACATTATATGCATAACAGACACAAGTGTTCGGCAAAACATGAGTTTCATACGGAAATAGCTGATAAATGCAATTCTAGGTCTTCTATGTCATAGAACAACAGCTGGTAAACTTTAACAAGTGATGCAAACAGTTTCTTTAAAAACAACAAACTAACTTTTTTGAATAAAAATTTGTGACACCAACTATGAGAAAGTTCGTTAAGTTGTAAATGACACGCCACAAATAAGGCAAACCCGTATCTTTGTAGATATTTAGTTATAACATCTTCCTTTCATTAAAAACACTATTTACTTTTACTTTAAAGGTTACGGGTGTGAATGCGGTTATATTTGATGGTGCATTATAGGTACAAGCTAAAAAAAGGCTGTGAATATAGAAAAACATTGGTTGGCTTACCCTGCAGTATACCTTCACTCTGAGACGCAGCTATAAATGACAAACAGGTAGAAAGCCCTGAAACATCTAACTTGTACTCTTTTTACCTCTGAAGTTTAAAAGTATGGATCCACTTACTGGAATTAAACTTTTACTGTAGAATTGTATTCAATAATTAGACAGACAGATAGGCAGACAAACAGATGGATAAATAGAGAGACAGACAGATAGTTAAATAGACAAGCAGATAGATAGGCAGACAGACAGATAGTTAAATAGACAAGCAGATAGATAGGCAGACAGACAGATAGTTAAATAGACAAACAGATAGATAGGCAGACAGACAGATAGTTAAATAGACAAGTAGATAGATAGGCAGACAGACAGATAGTTAAATAGACAGCTAGATAGGCAGACAGACAGATAGTTAAATAGACAACAGATAGATAGGCAGACACACAGATAGTTAAATAGACAAGTAGATAGATAGGCAGACAGACAGATAGTTAAATAGACAAGCAGATAGATAGACAGACAGATAGTTAAATAGACAAACAGATAGATAGGCAGACAGACAGATAGTTAAATAGACAAGCAGACAGATAGTTAAATAGACAAGCAGATAGATAGTTAAATAGACAGACAGACAGATAGTTAAATAGACAAACAGATAGATAGGCAGACAGACAGATAGTTAAATAGACAAACAGATAGATAGATGCTACAGTGGAATGTGCGAGTGAAATAGTTAAACAAAACTGTATTAATAATTAATTAGAAAATAAGAACCCTTAAAAATATGTGATTTTATATCCGCGCTGAAGAAACAGTTTTTAAACAGCTAGAAAATAATAACAAATGTGAATATTTGTTTCAGTTTATTTTAGTAATCCCAGATTTTCCTGAGTCGACAAGAAAACCGCTCAGAAATTAAACTTGCACATTGTTGCGTGATAACCCTCACGTTTATAACGTTAACACAGCTTCGCAGAAAACAAACTAGCGACGTGTATGGGGAATTAAATCACGCACACTTGCTATGAAGATATAAGATGTTTTTCTCCATGCTATTACAATTCTGTAACTTTTTCCCCCACACAGGACTGGCAAGACTGATTAAAATGTTAATAAATAGATTATGTAGATTAGCTGCGTTGTTGCTCTGATTAGATAAAGTTTAATATATAATTATGCTTATTTGTAAAATGATCTCATCTATATTACTTTATGATTATTCTCGAGTCTATCTATATATGCATCCTGTATGTATATATGTATCTGTGTGCGTGCGAACACTTTATGTTATAAGGTTTTTCATCTAGTTATTATAAGTACTTCTTATTAGAAGCTGGTGTGTATACATATGTGTACAGAGAGTTAAAAGCGTTCAGTTTCCTGTACGTTTTAATATATATATGAAGGTAATGATCAATCTACGTAGTGGACTTGTATACATGCAAATGTACTGTTCGTAGTTTAGCGGAACTGTAAACAGCAACTGTTCTTTCACTCTTTATTTTATCATATGTTACTGATGAAAACCGATCTTGTCCACCGGAAACTTATCGGTGTATAGCTGGGTATTCTATTTCCTCCAACTTTCACTCGACAGAAGAATGCATGTCATTTCACTGCCTATATTTCCTCATGAAACATTGACAAGTTTTTATAACAATTTGTGTTGCAAGCCGTCAACCAGGCGAGGAGACTCGGATCATTGTATTCTTAATGTATAATGTTAAAGTCAGTTACACAAGCCTTTGTGTATTACATTCTCCCATTTCAGGTACGAGGGCGTTTGTTCACAATGAACTCTTTCATTGACACACACCTGCAGAAGTTCTAACGTACAAACTGTCCTCTATCTGTCTATCTATACGTTTCTCTGTTATTGAGATATCGGAATAACAATGTAAGATAGGAAGACATTGGTATTTTCGGAATATTATTATGTACAAGTAACACCTAACACAGTCAATGTTTAGCATTGACAAGTAACACCTGAACATCTAATTTCGAACATTTCGAACGCCTGATATAATCTACATTAGTTCTGCATGATCCTTACCTAACATTTATCAAACTCGTGTATATACACACTGCACTTAACACAATCGTCATCAAGTATAATTGTTCAACACATAGCACAAAAGAAATCGATTATATAAAGCAACTGTAACACAACCAATGTTGAATATTTACTTGTAACCATTGAAATTAACAAAGTTGACTATATAATTAAAAAATTAACACAGTAACCTGACCATGTAAAAGTCAAAAAATGTAATCAGCACTAAATATGTGCAAGCAGCAAAATAATATATACACATATTCATATATACTTATAAGCGGACTTTAACACACATATTCATATATACTTATAAGCGGACTTTAACACACATATTCATATATACTTATAAACGGACCTTAACACACATATTCATATATATTTATAAACGGACTTTAACACACATATTCATATATACTTATAAGCGGACCTTAACACACATATTCATATATACTTATAAGCGGACCTTAACACACATATTTATATATACTTATAAACGGACCTTAACACACATATTCATATATACTTATAAGCGGACCTTAACACACACATATTCATATATACTTATAAGCGGACCTTAACACACACATATTCATATATACTTATAAACGGACCTTAACACACATATTAATATATACTTATAAGTGGACCTTAACACACATATTCATATATACTTATAAACGGACCTTAACACACATATTCATATATACTTATAAGCGGACCTTAACACACATATTCATATATACTTATAAGCGGACCTTAACACACACATATTCATATATACTTATAAGCGGACCTTAACACACATATTCATATATACTTATAAGCGGACCTTAACACACATATTCATATATACTTATAAGCGGACCTTAACACACATATTCATATATACTTATAAGCGGACCTTAACAATGCAGAAGCCCAGACAAAGCTTCACTCTTCTACTTAAACTCGTGAAAAGGAAATTCGGAATGCTAGCTATAATTTCGTTTAGTTTGAGTTGCTCATATTTACTGACATGCATATACAACACTGAAAGTTCACACCTGGTTGCAGTGTTCTCCTTCAGTCAGAGCCCCAACATGCGTATATTATCATTATTATACCGGCTACGATATAGGATGAACAGTTTAATATTTGAATCTCTCTCTCGCTCTTGCCTTTTGTACTTGGTGAAAACAAAATGCGTTGCTTAAAAGTACAGTACAAATTCAATCAAGTTTAAGAATTGTAAACTCGTATTTATTAAAAATAATACAATGTTTCTTATATTAATTAATTATATTGTTGTTATACATTAATGATTAACCTAGACTGTTAATTCAGATTTAAGCCACATCTTATCATTTCCCAATGCCCCCTTTGCCACATTCAGTAAGTCACACCTTCTTATGTTTATTTCAGAATAGATTTTGTTATTATTTACAGAAAAATATTTTGTGCATAATTACTTACCAAGAATTAGTTTTTACAAGGTCATTTTTCTGTTTAGACCAAAAACCGTAGTTTATTGCTAGCTGTGGATATTAACCGTATAGTTAGAGTCGTACTATAGTAATATTCAAGTATTTACAAGCAGAAACTAACACAATATTACTTGGTCATGTATAATCAACACCTAAAACACAATCAACATCGACTACACGTAAGAAACATGCTACCACAGTCAACGTCGCATGTCCACAGGTTTTGTTTGTTTCTTTGAGTACATGATAGGTTATTTGTGCGCTGTTTATCACGGGGAATCGACCCTCGGATTTTAGCGTTGTAAGTCCGTGAAGTTATCGTTGACCCACTAGGAACGTGTCTACAGGTGAATCTTCATGTTATCTTTCTGAAGTACAAGTGACAAATACAAGCTATTCGATCAATAAACATATCTTTATATATATATCTCTTGAGAAGCAATACATGAGAACCAATTACATAAACATTTTGGCCATTTAAATAAACCACAAGATCATTTTCAAAACAAAACAAAAATTTTGATTACCCTGGGTCTACCACAAAAACAAAAAAAGACCGACTTTTTTTTAGTGTACTATAAGAACCAATTATATATGACTCTTTTTTTTTTTTAGTGTCTTGTCTGGATCGGTATTTTAGTCGTTTGAGGGTCAGGTTCAATTCAGACGTCTTCCTCCGCTTTTTTTTTTCTTTTTTTTTAATATACTATTAAAATTGTGTTTGTTGAATTTCGCTCAAAGCTTCTCGAAGGCTATCTGGGCTAATAGTCACTACTAATTTTGAAGTGATAGATCAGAAGGAAGGGAGCTAGAAAAAGCCATCCACCGCCAACTCTTGGGCTACTCTTTACCAACGAATAGTGGTACTGATCATCACGTTATAATGCCCCAAAGCTGAAAGGGAGAGCATTTTCAGTGACGGGTTTCGATCTCACGACCCTCAGATTGAGAGTCGAACGCCTTAACCATTAGATCATACCAGGTCACTATGAGAACAGATTCAATAAATATGCTCGGACGTTGGTCACTGTGATTGGACAATAAACAAATGCGATTTACTTGCTTTTTAATCTACCATGATAAACATTTCAATCAAAAAGTGCAGTTACAAAAGTTAAGAATACAATTTAATAAATTGAATACATCCTTTCAGCTCTTATTGATTTGATAATTTTTGTAATTAAATTAGATTCTTAACTTTTGTAAGAGTGTAATTCGTTTTTATCTACCACGAGAACGATTCAATGATCAAGTACAACCGTTTTTAATATATCCTGAGAACTGATTCAATAAAGAAATGCGACTCTTTCTTAATATACCGTGAAAACTGATTCAATAAATAAATGCGACTCTTTGTTAACATACCGTGAAAACTGATTTAATAAACAAATGCGACTCTTTGTTAATATACCGCGAGAACTGATTCAATAAACAAATGCGACTCTTTGTTAATATACCGTGAGAACTGATTCAATAAATAAATGCGACTCTTTGTTAATATACCGTGAGAACTGATTCAATAAATAAATGTGACTCTTTGTTAATATACCGTGAGAACTGATTCAATAAATAAATGCGACTCTTTGTTAATATACCGTGAGAACTGATTTAATAAACAAATGCGACTCTTTGTTAATATACCGTGAGAACTGATTCAATAAACAAATGCGACTCTTTGTTAATATTCCGTGAGAACTGATTCAATAAACAAATGCGACTTTTTGTTAATATACCGTGAGAACTGATTCAATAAATAAACGCGACTTTTTTACTTATCTGTCATGAAGACAGTTGAAAACAGCTCAAGAAAGGTACACAACTAATTTTTACTTCGAAAACCACACGAGCTTATAAGTATTATCTTTAATGGTTTTCCAAGAGAACAAATAAAACATAGAAATACTTCTTATGGTCAATCAAGATGATATGCACAATATATCCTTGTGGAATACCAGAAGAACGAATACAATATAAAGGGGTTATTTTAATTTACCAGGAGGATTGATACAATATACAGATACTAATTATAGCCTACTAAGCGAGCCAATAAAATATTTCCTCAAAGATTATCAAAAGGATTGATTTGAGAGATTATTGCATCTTTTTTTACATTCTCAGGGAACCAGTTTACTAATCATATATAATTCCTTTTCTTAACAGAGGCAATCCGAGAAAGAGGTACATATGTCAGGCAGACGGTAGCAATGCCTATGTAGGGATGGCTCGGATTGTTCTTCGAAATGATATTTTAAATACATTCTCCGTAGTCATCAGAACTTTATAATAATATAGAGTGTTTCCTTGTATAACAATATATATGTAATGACTGAGTCACAAGTTGTGAGAATGTCTGTAAATATCATAGCAAAAGTTAGAATTTCTTGTTCTTCTTCTTTTTTTCTGCTTCTTTTTTATTACATGATAACTCAAAAACCTAAACAATGGTGTCAACCAATTTCACTGATGTGACATAGTTTCAAACGGAGTATCCGTTTTAGAAGTATTATTAACTAGTAGTAAATAAACAAAAATCAAAATTCTAATGTAAACGATGTTATTATTACCCCTTTAAATTAGCTTTCTCACAAAAATTTGGTGTCCCTTTAAAACGTTTAAGTACAGGGTGAAACATAAATTATCAGCCAATAATAGATAAACAATAACTATTCTGGTTGGAAACTCATTGTATTTAGAACTTGATTATAAGTATAATCTTCCTATGTTTATTGAAACATTGCATTAAACGATAAACAAGCAAACAAGACAGTAGGGAGAGCATTTGTATCATACCTACACAATAGCACAGGCAAGAATTAACATATAGCAACATATATAACTATTCAATCACAAATAAGTTTAATTTATCCTATTTTTGTCTGATAACGTTCTACTACACTGGATGCCTGTGCTATATGTAGCGATGATACAAATGCCTTCCATACAATTACTTCATTTTTGAAAAGTGTTTTCTTTACTTGTTTTTAATTAGCAAAACAATTCAAAAACTAACCTTTTTTATTGCCTACGAAAGGATATATCATTATTTTCTACCACTGAACCCAAAACAGGCGGAAATATTTATGACGAATAGCAACATCGGTAAAGTGGTAATTTTAATTGACAAATGGAATATTTGAAATGAAGTGTTATGGGTAATTTAGTTTACTAAAGAATACCGACCTAAAGAACAGATGAGAAGCCCAGAAATTTATATGTTAATCATGAGAACCAAACCACCGAGCAATATGAATTACATTGTTCCAACAGCTCTTCTCTGTTAACCCGATACGTTTGAGATACGTGCCTTTGGGATATAATAGGTATGACTGCTTCCATATGGATCACAATTCCAGGAAAGTTTTTCAGAGTGCTGATAATAAATAGAGAAACCGACATGCATGTGAATAAAATACTTAGGTTGAGAATTCTGACCTTAAGAGACTGTGGTCTTTGTTTAGAATAATTTGAAATAGAAGAAATAAAACAAGTCGATTTATAGAAATGTCAGATGAATATTTCTTGGAATATAAATTCAGGTATAAAAACAAATACACATTTATTATAGTCACTTCTTCAACCTTGCTGTTAACGACGCCTTTGAGCCCACATTTCGACTTCTATGAAGTATAGAATAAAGAGCGACTGTCTTTGTTTCTCTCCTCTCTTCTAGAGCATCATTTAAACAGCTTTTGTTTGAGCGAAAAAGTGCCAAAATAATCATGTGGACATTTATTGTTTGTTACAAAGACAGGCCAAATGGAAAATGTTTAGTTTAGCATATTGACAGACCCAACAAAACACTGTGAATTAAGAGAACTGACCCAATGAACAGGTTGACCATTTATTTTCTGCCCTGAGATAACTAAATTAAAAGGCTATGATCTTTTTTTTTTTTTTGCTGTAGTAAACCACGGGGAAAGATCAAATGCAATAGGTCTTAACATTTTATCAAGAGAATAGATGTGATAAAACGACCTGACCTTTAATAGTCTACCTTGAAGACAATTCTAATAAACTGTTATGGCTCTTTGTAGTACACTAAGAAAACAACTCCAATTAGACGGTATGACCATTTATAATGAACTACGATGGCAGATCCAGTGAAGTAGTATGATCTATTATAACGTACCTGGAGTACAGCTCCAATGTGTGATATGATATTTTATTACCTGCCAAGAGCACAGCTCCAATGATGTGGTATGACATCTTATACTTTATAAGGAGTACAGTTACAACGAACTTGTATATCTCTTTTAGATCCAAACACAAAGAAACTTCTATATCTTAACAAAATATAGAAAAAAAATTTCCTTTTCTATTGTTTTTTATGATCAAACTTTTGTATAACTTATTACTTACAGACTGAACTATCAGTCGTAACTTAAATTGTAAACAGTTTTTGGATAGGAAACAGTTTTAGCATATTATATATGTCTTTCAAATGTTTTTCACATAACTCTGTTATCAAATTCTCATTAACTTGTACAATGCTGGCAAAAGAGAAATTTATTTTGAGGACAAAGAAAAACCTGACAAGACTTCAAGTTTAAACCATTAGAGTCCTGTACTGCTTATATTGAAAGCGTGTTTATGCAAATAGATTTTTACTGGGAAGTTCGAAAGCAGGACGACAAGTCTCGTTTATTTGGTTTAAAACTTCATTGTTATGTACTCAATGCTGAATACCGAAAAATCAATAATAAAGAGTTAAAAAAACAACTGAATCACTATATATGCGTTCACATATAGAGCAGTAGCCATCATATCTATAATAACCACTGGAATAACTATTACTTCGTTCAACTAATAAAAGAAAACCCCTTGACTGAACCATTTGACAACAATACAGGACGGCAGCCAGACCATCGCAAGCTTCATTAATTTACATAAGTTATCCAAGATATTTATTATCCGGTTAGTAAATGCATGCATAATATGATTTCTGCTTTATTTGATGAAAACATTGGAAAGTTGACAGCAAACAAACACTATATGTGCCCGCTATTTATGAAACGACTACAAGCAAGTTATGTATTCAATAACAAACTGTTTAAATCTCACGCCACTCAAATGAATAGACCATAACAGAAATATTCCCTGGAAACCGTGCATAAAATTCGAAAACGTAGCTACATATTTTCTGGCTGGTGTTACAAAATAACATAACCGCTTTAATTAGCGCTTATTAACAGAAATGTATGTTAAGGATGCTGTTTAAATCTGGCATTTGTAACAATATTTCTTCATGTTTTGATTCATCGAGATCTATATAATTAACCTGAATCAATATTTTGTTCAGAAAGAAAAGTGACACAGGATATTACATCTCCATTAAAATCCACGGTGTGTGCCTGTATATATATTGTCATAATAACTGTGAGTTTTAGTACTGGGTTTGGTAATGGTAATTTCATTCAAATGGTAATACCAGTTCAGGTGGTTCTTATATCAATAATGCACTGTATGACTTACTAATTTCTATCTTAATAATGACAGATATTTTATCCGTAAACTGCCCTATACAGCGGGCAATGATGTAGACTACATTTACAGAACTAGGGAATTTAAAGCGTTTTATGACGCAGAAAATCAATCAGAACCTATCGTTGTTAAGTCAAACCTTTGACCATGTATATAAATTTTGATAAATATTACAATATCAGTTTATAATTTTATCTTCTTATTATGTTCAATTAATGTGTGTATGTATAGCACAACTGTAACAATGAAATACGTTTTACTTAGCCTTGAAGTTATGGTAAATGAAATCGCTAAATCAGAATCCACACAACTGTAAGAATGAAATACGTTTTACTTAGCCTTGAAGTTATGGGAAATGAAATCGCTAAATCAGAATCCACACAACTGTAAGAATGAAATACGTTTGACTTAGCCTTGACATTATGGTAAATGGAATCGCTAAATCAGAATCCACACAACTGTAAGAATGAAATACGTTTTACTTAGCCTTAACGTTATGGTAAATGGAATCGCTAAATCAGAATCCACACAACTGTAAGAATGAAATACGTTTTACTTAGCCTTGAAGTTATGGGAAGTGAAATCGCTAAATCAGAATCCACACAACTGTAAGAATGAAATACGTTTTACTTAGCCTTAACGTTATGGTAAATGAAATCGCTAAATCAGAATCCACACAACTGTAAGAATGAAAGCCTATTTTATATAGAATTAAAATTATGATATGTGATGGACGTATCATGAAATAAGAATCCATCATAGTTTTATTCTATAATCTCATGTTATGAATCCATTTTCTGCAACTTTGCTGGTTATCGTACATAGTCTCACCTTGTACGGTCTATCAATTTGAACAGAGAAGTAATTATACTAATAATGGCTGGAGACGTCTCCAGCCATTATTAGTCTCAAAGTGGGTTCCTCGTCATCGAAAGTAATTATACTGTTCAACTGATAAACAGAAAAAGAAATATAAATAATGAATGTATATAAAATAAATACGGATAGATAGATTACCTATCTATACTTCTAGTAAAAATAAATACGTATAGATAGATTACCTACCTATACTTCTAGTAAAAATAGATACGTATAGATATATTAGTAAAAATAATACCTATAAATAGATTACCTACTAATACTTCTAGTAAAAATAAATACCTATAAATATTATACCTACCAATACTTCTAGTAAAAATAAATACCTATAGATATATAGTAAAAATAAATACCTATAGATAGATTACCTACCTATACTTCTAGTAAAAATAAATACGTATAGATAGATTATCTTCCGATACTTCTACTTAAAATATATACGTATAGATAGATTACCTACGTATACTTCTAGTAAAAACTAATTATCTTTCTTTTCGTTAAAAGAACTGAATAAACAAATATATTTTTTAAAGAGAATAAGCATTATTTATCATCGCAGTCTTTAACCATAACCTTACATAGTTAAGTAACAAAACATGATATGTGATTGTAGCCTTTTAGTATAAAGTCAAATAGAATTTTTGAACCGCACCGTAATACATTCATAATCATTATGAGTTAATAACCGTCATTTCTTTAACAGCAAATTCATAAAGAAGCCCAGGGTTTAGAATATTGTATTTTGTTAGAAAAATTATTATATGGTAATGTAATGCGTTGCCGTAAATGTTAACACTGTGTAGATTTCGAAACTCACAGATTGAAACGTCATAATCATACTTTAAAGAAATTAAAGAAGTCTGGAATTCTGAATTCTGGAGTAAAGTTAATTGCAACAACCTTATTTACGTTTAGTCTTTACAGTGTAATTAAGTGTTAAGAATAAAAACGTAAACAACTTTTAATTTTGCTGTTTAAAGCTTCAACATTAATACCGTTATTTAATTCTTGTTTTATTCACATCTGAATTCATCCATTTTCAATTAAGCGGGAAAAAGTCTTATCTGTGTGGGTGAATTTCTTTTACAGTCTTAGTTTTATATCACGGTATCCGGGAGGATATGTACGCATTCAAATATCTTGATAGAAAGAAAGAAATACATCCTTTTTCCAATTTCACTGTGGGCTTAAGCTTACGGATACGAAGAGAAAACATAAACTCGCATCCTCTCTTTTATATGGTGATCAACATTCTAAAAGTTGTGCGAATCCTTTAACAGTGAGTGACGTGCACGGAGCTTTGGAATTAAAGTAGAGAACACAAACAGAAGGTTTTGATATGCGCACGGTTCGAAATAGGAATACTGATCCTGGTTTCATGTTTCTGATTTTCTTATATATTGGATGTATCAAGAAGTTTTCCAATAAAGAAGAACCTCCAATTCCATTTCAGTAACTTTAACCTCCCAACCTTCTTATATTATCAGACACGCTTAATAGAGAAGGGAGCAGAGCGGCCAAAGCTCTGTTCTAATTAATGTAATCTAGATCAGAAAAAAATCCATCCTGAACCATGAGTTCTCTATGACAGTGATTTTAGTCTCAACGCTTACAGCTAATTAAATGATTGGTATTGCGTTTAGATTGAGTTTAGACACACACACATATATATGATGATCCATATTTTTAAGCTCACAACAAGAACAAGTATATATTTATATAAACTCCAAAACACTACGTGTATTTAGTAGCATGAAATGGAACTTTTATCTGTTAGGAACACCATTATACAACTATGGAGTCGATGCACAATAAAACTGCGGAATTAATAAAGTAACAAAGTCACGCTGTGGAAGCTTCGAGAAACATAATACAAATATGGCATCCACAAGGTGTGTTTATTTTAGAATTTTAGTGCAAAAGCTACAAGTGGGATATCTGCCCATGGCCGCTCTACTTTTGAATTGATAGATTAGAGAGAAGACAGATCATCAACATCACCTACCATCAACTCTTGAGCTACTTTTATCTCACTGAAAAGTAGGTTTTGATCATCACTTTCATAAGGAATCAGTTGCCCCAAATTGCGGAACGTTGTTTTTGAGCAACGTGTCTAGAATAATGAACTCTCGATTCCACAGTTCGAACACGTTGACCACTAGTCTACACTCGGCCAATTCGTAAAGTGGGATCACCAAGCAACAAAGTCATACTGGAATCTTTAAGTAACACAATAAACTATGGAACCATCAAATAACACTATAAACTGTGGACTCACCAAGCAACACAATCAACCTAGAATCTTCAAGTAACACAATAAACTATGGAATCATTAGACAACACAGTCAACCCAGAATCTTCAAGTAACACTATAAACTGTGGAATCGTTAGACAACACAGTCAACCTAGAATCTTCAAGTAACACAATAAATTATGGAATCATTAGACAACACAGTCAACCTAGAATCTTCAAGTAACACTATAAACTGTAGACTCACCAAGCAACACAATCAAACTAGAATCTTCAAGTAGCTCAATACAACTGTGGAATCATGAAGTGACACTCTTCAGCTATTGCCCCATAGTTGCCAGAAATACAAAAGCTTTGAATATGTTCATCTGAGTATGACGGATCATTAACTTTAGCTTATATGCATGCTACATACAATAAGTTTGGACTTTATTAACTATAAAGATGTATTCGATGAAACAACTATAGGATTATACTGCACAACAATGATCGCATAGAGCAGTGTATTATAACTAAACAGTTTTAACGTAACACGGATATCTGAAATGGCATATCTTAGCCGTGGAAAGGTAAAATAATACACTTAAACCGTCAATACGTAAAGCATCACCTGAAAAGTCTGGATACAATAAGTATTAAATTGCAATTTTAGGGACCTTGTATTATATTTGAGAACGTTAATTATCACATTGTAATTTTAGAAGGTTTGGTATTACTTTTCAACTTTAGGGACGTTAAGTCTAACATTACAACTTTGGGAACGTTAAGCATTCATTTAAGTATTTAGGGAAGGCTAGTATAACATTATAGTTATGATAACGTTTGTTCGAATGTTATAACTTTGGGGACGTTAAGCAAACCAATATAACGCTAGAAACTAAATGTTAAATATCATATTACTTCTGTTAGAATACCAAGCATAACTGTATAATTCTTAAAACTGCTAATAGTAATAGCGCACTAACTAGCAAATAGCTAGCAGAGACCCGCAAACACTTGCAGTCAAAATAGTATATTTATTGCAACAGTACTTCTTTAAATACAGGATTTCTAGAGTAATACAAAATAATTCTAGTCACAGACACCAAAATATATAAGTCCGCTTATCTCAGGCCTAACATTAGTTAAGCCTTTATTAAGTACGGCCTATATTCGATAAAGAGATAAATTAACACTGTAACTTGTGTACTTTTTTTTGCTTTAGGTTAGTTAGGGAGAAACTTTATCATACTCAATACTATCAGTAAATAAACTTATAATATTATTCTAAGACCTAACGTTAGACCGTTTTAAAAACTTTGATAAACTTTTAATATGTTGTCGTACAAAATTTCTACTAAAGTATATTTACATCCGTTGAAATAAGTACGCGCACATGCGCATTTAGATAACAAGGTGCAGGCACACCGAGAGCTCAGTTAAGGCCCGGCCAATTTCACATTGTGAGGCCCCCTTCATTGTTTGGGAAGAGGAGTAATAATATTTTAATGTAAAAAGAAATTTGCGTAAAATGCATGACAGTATAATCTTATTTAGCTTTAGCTTTAGGCACTCTGGCTCGACTAGTTTGTATATTATAGTGTATATAAATAATGCCACTCAGAATTCAAAAATCAAAAATTTATTATACAAATAAAAAAACATAATGATTACATAATTGTATGTTTATGACACTAGAGTTTTTATTAAAACCGTTATTTCAAAAAGGCCTTTCGTTATATTTTCTCCGCAAAGCTTTCAATTAGGGCAGAAAAATCTAGCTTCCATGCTATGTCGCAATTAACATTGAGCATGGCTAGGCCATTGAGACGCTCTTGTGCCATTGTAGATCAAGGACAGGTAGCATCAGCTGAGTTTTTGTTTACATGACGTCATGTTTCAATACTTCGCGGAGAAAAGCTTGAGAGGATTAAGGCGGGCATTTTGAAACTCTCTAAAGAATGATAAGAGTCTTTTCGAAAGGCCACCTAATGTCAGACACATAAACCCCACAC